>NC_057730.1:53216646-53219787 GCF_004010195.1 Chiloscyllium plagiosum | reverse complement strand
AATTCACCCTAACCTACACATCCCTGAACACTATGGTCAATTTAGCATGGCCAATCCACCCTAACCTACACATCCCTGAACACTATGGGTAATTTAGCATGGCCAATCCATCCTAACCTACACATCTTTGGACTGTGGGAGGAAACAGCCCCAAATGGCCTGTTCCTACACAGTAGGGATTCTGTGAATTCTAACGGTGTTGGCTGCATCTGTGGGGAGAGAAACGGAGTTATAATTTTGAGTCCAGTTCTGAACTATTTCTCTCCACGGTTGCTGCCGGACCTGCTGAGTTTCTCCAGTAATTTCTGTTTTGGTTTTAAACTTCCTCACTCCCTGTTCCTGCTAGGATTCCACTCCATTCTCCCAGTCTCTCCATCTCGGTCACATATGTTCGGATGATGATGGGGTGCCTATGATATGATCTCCTTGTCCCTCACCCAGGGATTGCCTCCACCATAAAGATACACTTATAGCACAAGATTGCTGTTAAGTCTAGGTTTGTTCAATATATCATATCAGTTGCCTGACACTATGATCTTTTGCTATAAATTCTGTCTTATGATCCTGCTCCAAGCTACCTGATGAAGGAGCAGTGCTCTGAAAGCTAGTGTTTCCAAATAAACCTGTTGGACTATAACCTGGTGTTGTGTGATGTTAACTTCCTCTAACAAGCAACAGACTGGGTGACTGTCTTGTGGGTGACCTACATTCTGACTATAGCAATGACCCTGACCTCCCATTTACCTGCCTCGATAAACCATCTTGCTCCAGTGTGGCCATCTCTGTCCTGCTGCAGAGTTCCAATGGAGCTAAGAGAAAGCTTGAGGAACACCATCTCATTTCCCAAAACTTCAGCGGATGCCCTGTGTCCTCCTTATTTTCCTTATATTCTTAGTAATGCCACTGTGGGCGGCATGGTGGCACAGTGGTTAGAACTGTTGCCTCACAGCGCCAGAGACCCGGGTTCAATTCCCGCCTCGGGCGACTGTCTGTGTGGAGTTTGCACGTTCTCCCCGTGTCTGCGTGGGTTTCCTCCGGGTGCTCCGGTTTCCTCCCACAGTCCAAAGATGTGCAGGTCAGGTGAATTGGCCATGCTAAATTGCCTGTAGTGTTAGGTAAGGGGTAAATGTAGGGGTATGGGTGGGTTGCGCTTCGGCGGGTCAGTGTTGACTTGTTGGGCCGAAGGGCCTGTTTCCACACTGTAATGTAATCTGTAATCTGTAAAAAAACTGCAGTAAGATACCACCTTACAGAGATCAGCCATGATCTGACTGGGACAGGAGTGAGAGACTGGTCTCCCTGTGCTCTGGTTTCTTGCTTTCGATTGGAGGATTTCACATTCCGTAACATTGCCTGGTGATCTCCTCAGGGATTTGCAAACAAGTTGAACTGAGAACTTTAGCAGAAATTAACAATTTTGCAAAAGGAGCCGGGTTTCGGGTGTGGTGTGTATTGACTGTGACCAAAGTCCCTGGGCAAGTTGTCCAGCAGAAACAAAAGGGCTCTCATCATTGAAGGATTTATAATGAAAGATTTTCCAGATTTATACATGTACAGGTTTCCCATTGGAAATTGAGATAATACAATTCATTTGGGTATAAGAATGTCAAGACTCGAGAGGAGCTTTTTTATTTGTTATTTCTGCCGTATACAACTTGATAGATTAGATTGGATTACTCACAGTGTGGAAACAGGCCCTTCGGCCCAACAAGTCCACACCGACCTGCCCTGATACAGTAGAAAATGAGGCAATGTTCCTTCAGGACTGAGGTGCTACATGGACAGCACAAACAACATGATCGTACCCAGGGCAGCATAAAGGGCAAAAGGACGTGGAACAGGAGTAGGCCGTCTGACCCCTCGAGCCTGCTCTGCTGTTCAATAAGATCATGGCTGATCCTTTCATGGTCTCAGCCCCGCTTACCCACCCTCTCACTGTAACCCTTAATTCCTTTATTCTTCAAAATCTATCTGTCTTTCACCCCCTTTACCTCTTCACCTTTCACCCCCTTTTTTGTTCAACATCTATCTATCATTGCCCTAAACACATTCAATGAGGTAGCAGGGAATTCCACAGTTTCACAACCCTCTGGGCGAAGAAATTCCTCCCCATCTCAATCCGAAACCTGCTCCCCCTCATTTTGAGGCTGTGCCCCTCATCCTAGTTTCACTGCCAGTGGAAATATCTACTCCTTTCATAATTTTGTATGTTTCTGTAAGATCCTCCCTCATTCTTTTAAATTCCAATGAATATAATCCCAGTCGACTCAGTCTCCCCTGATAAGCCAACCCCCTCAACTCCAGGATCAGCCCAGTGAACCTCCTCTGCACCCCCTCCAGAGTCAGTACATCCCTTCTCAAGGAAGGAGACCAAACCTGTACACTGTTGCAGTACACAGTTGCAGTACACAGTAAAGGTGAATCGTTCTGAAACTAGAACGAGCTGGTATAAAATGCCAACAAGGGAAATGGGAATGCAAGCCCCTGGTCAATAGACATGACCCTGGAAAAGGACAGCAGCTCTGATTTGCTGTGCGTTTCCAACTTCCCTTCTTGTTGACCCTGGTTTCCTTGCAGTCCTCACTGTTACATAGGCTTTCCTGAAACGCTATCAGTGTTCCATATTTGAATTGACCACTGTCAGGCACTCCTGACTGGTTTACAGCCCTCTGTAACCAAGCTGGCACCAACTCCCACTAACCCGTCACCTGGATTTGTTCCTCTGGTTGTAAAATTCTTGTCCTTCTTTACCAAGTTCTCCAAGGCCTTGCCCCCCCCCGATCTCTGGGATCTCCTCCGTACCCCATAGCTCTCTGAGACTCAGCACTCACTCATTGCTGATGATAATTTCCGCTCCACTGGTGACCGTGCGTTCAGATGTTTAAACCCTGAGCCCCTGGCATCCTGGAGAAAGGGAGGGCTGCAGATGCTGGGGATCAGAGGCGAGAGTGTGGTGCTGGAAAAGCACAGCAGGTCAAGCACCATCTGAGGAGCAGGAGAATTGACGTTTTGGGCATTATCCCTTCATCAGGAATGACTCATCAACTTCACCACCTTTACCCCTTCACCCCCTTCACCCCCTTCAGCCCCTCCACTCGCTCCATCCACTTTACCCCCTTCTGCAAACTCCATCCCCTCCCT
>NC_057730.1:53196482-53215433 GCF_004010195.1 Chiloscyllium plagiosum | reverse complement strand
CCTTCACCCCTTCAACCCCTTCATCCCCTCCACCCCCTCCACCCCCTTTACCCCCTTCACTCCCTCCATCCCCTTCACTCCTTCCACCCCCTCCACCCCCATCAATCCCTTCACTCCCTGGATAAAAGGCCAGGGCACAGTCATCTATGGAGCATGTGCAGGAGAAGGGGCTCGGTGGGGTTGGGTATTTGTTGGCCGATATTGACATGATGGGTGGAAGGGCCTGAGTTTCCGTGCTGTGTGACTCTGACGGAATGGTACCATAGTTGCTGGGAACACCTCGACTAATTCTTATCTCTCCTCTTCCAGCTGAAAAGGCGAGCGATGACTTTTTTGCGAAGCGCCAACATTTTGCAGAGCTGGCCTCGAAGGGGAGCCTGCCCTTGCATCCCGTGGCGATGCCAATGGACCATGAGGACCCCATGCCCCGTGCCAACACCTACAACCCCAAGCTCACTGGACAGAGGAACAAAATGACCAAGATGCACACGCACCCGCTGGTCTTCGACGCTGAGTACAAGACGTGGGACCCGAGCGATACGGCTATCCGCAGGCAAACCTACGCCAACAAGAGACCCTGCACAGTGGGTCCTCTGGTAGAGAAAGCCAGCCCTCAGCCACAGCATTACACAGCAGCACCACAGCCATACTTTGTAACCAACAGCAAAACCGAAGTGACGGTGTGATGGTGAGCATCCTTTCTGTTTCCCAGAACAGAAAAGGAAGAGGAGACTGCCGTTCCCAAGAGCTACCTGACTGAGAACTGAACTATTTTTGGGATGAACTCATGCCGTTGTTTAATCCGAATGGGTTGGGCTGAAGCCCGATCCAAAGTGGATCTAAAGTCTGCAAAATGAGCAATACACACTGAAGGGTTCAATAACGATGGGCTTTGTGTTCGTGTATCAAAAAAAACCCCACACACTAAAAAAAAAATTACAAAAAAAAAGTGATTTTCTTTAAAACAGAAATTACCGACTTTGAATGAATTCACTCTGGGTTTTTGGTTCTTGATGGTAATTGAGACAAGGAATCGCTTTTGGGAATGTTTAAGAGAATGGGGAGCATGTCTTATTGCTGTTTTGTAACCTCCTCAACAAATTTGGAAATGTTAGGGAGTGGATAAAGCAGAGCCCCCTCCCCCGTCTTAACTGGCGATCTTCCTGGTCAGCTTCGAGACCCTGTGCTGGTCTTAGGCTCTCTGGGAAGGCTGGGTAATATAGGTTGTGCCTTCATAGTGGAGAATGATGCTTCATACAGCTAGCCACACATCCTCTCATCTCTCTTCTGAATCTCTGCTGATGTTGCTTCCTGTGTTCTTACCGCAGAAAAAGGGGTCAAATTGATGCCAACAAGACAAATCAGAGGTCCCCATCGCCACTCCCACCCCAATATCCAGGCAGCAGACATTGGTGGGATTTCTCTGTTGGTGAATCGATGTGATGGCCTCTCTCTCTCTCTCTCTCTCACACATAAACCATGCTGAGGGACTACGGTGAGGAATGAAAAGGGGGAGGAAAGGGAATAAACTTCCACCACATTTTATTACACTTCAGAAGGGAATCCAAAACCTTGCTTGGCTCACACCATCAGCTTCTGTACCGAGTGCAAAGGGAGCAAAACTCTGCTTTCTATCATCTTACAACAAGCAGCTCACGACAGACGTCCGCGCTGAGAATGGGTCTGTTTTCACTTTGTATTGTAGGTCAGCTGAAGTGGGTTTTCCTGCACCCAGCTGCTCGTTGGATAACGCCATCTTTCTGACACAGTGAATGGGGCTGATGGCTGTACAATGTCCAGTTCAGAAACTGATGAGTTAAGCTTGGGACCTTAACATGAAATTTTCAATTCCTTTCTGTGTAAAGTAGATAATTTAGTCTTTGCGACCCACAGAACCAGTTAGATTCATTTATTGGTCCAAGGGATTGATTTGTCAGCTCAAAGGATTTTAAGAAACCATTTTAATTCATTTCTCAATATTCTGCTGTTTATAGGAAACATTGTTAGCACGTTCCATGACTCTAAGGTCCCTTCCTCCCCCCTTTTAACACCTCTCTGTGTTCCTGCTGCTTCAGATGAAAGATTCGGGCACTTTGCAGCTTCTCGGCCTGATGGGAAATGTGAGATTGCTGTTTTATGAACCTGAAGCCAAACCAGAAGTAAATAAGGAAAGCAAAAAAGTTGTTTTTTTTTATGCGGGGGGGGGCTAATTTCTCAGAAGCGCAGCGTTGTTACAGAACAGGAAGCCATTCAGCACATCCACGCCTGGTTCTATTCCCTAGCCATGATGTGGAGGAGCTGGTGTTGGACTGGGGTGGGACAATGTTAAAAGTCACCAGGCTATAGTCCAATAGGTTTATTTGGAAGCACTAGCTTTCTGAGCGCTGCTCCTTCATCAGGTGGTTGTCACCTGGAGCGTCGCTCCGAAAGCAAGTCCTTCCAAATAAACCTGTTGGACTATAACCTGGTGTTGTGTGACTTTTGTTAATTCTATCTCTTAAAGCCTATTCCTGCCTTCTCCTTCCACCCTATTTCCATCCAACCAAACATCCAATGCCCCTCTTCACTGAATCTCCCTCTCCATGTTTCCCTGCAGTGTCTCCCACACCCTGACCCCTCGCTGGGTGAAAACCTGTCACCCTTGCACGTCACTTTAAATCTATGCCCCTCTCGTTCTCGTTTCACTCAGAAGCTCCTCCCTATCCAATCCATCCAGATTCACTTCTGATTTTATCTGATCTCTCGGGGAACACTTGCCTAACCTCGTCAGTCTGTTTTACTTTTAGGATTTCAGGAGCTCGCCAGGTCTGTGTTGGAGAGGGCAATTATTCACGCGTTCCCTCTCTCTCTGTCTCTCTGTCTCTCTCTCTCTCTCTCCTGATCAACTCCCCCAATGCACTCAATTCACAGAGAGTTTCAGCACAGATACGACATGTGACTACCCAGTGCAGCTAACAGAGGATAAGCTCAAACCATCCAGTCATTTCTAACAATGAGAGCAACCTCAGAGAAGCTAAAGGACAAAAGAGATGGACAGCACTGCGACCAGCCCTTTGACCCACCAAGCCTGTGCCTACCATCACTACCTAACTAAACTAAAAAACATACCTTCTGCCCATATTAAGCCCGTATCCCCTATTCCCTCCATATTCATGTAACCATCCAGATGCCTCTTAAGTGTCACCAAGGTGCCTGTTTCCACCACCTCGACAGGCAGTGCGTCCCAGGCTCCTGCCGCTCTCGATGTGAAAGATTTCCCTCTCACATCTCCCTTAAACTTGCCCCCTCTTACCTTGAACCTGTGTCCCCTCATAATTGAAACTTCAGCCCTGGGGAGAAGCCTGTGACTATCCACCCTATCTGTGCCTCTCATAATATTGTAGCCCTCTATCAGGTCTCCTGTCAGCCACTGTCTTTCCAGTGAAAGCAATCCTAGTCTTTTTAAACATTCCTCATAGCCAGTACCCTCAAGACCAGGCAACATTGTGGTGAACTTTCTCTGTACTCTCTCTCCCCAAAGCTTCCACGTCCTTCTGGGCATGTGGCAACTAAAACTGCACACAGTACTCCAAACGCGGCCTAACGAGGGGTTTATATCACTGCAGCCTGGTTCGCCAACTCCTGTCCTCCGTGCCCTGTTAGACTGGACAGGGTACATGCAGGAAGAATGTTCTCCCAGAACCAAGGGGCAGAGTCTGAGGACATGGGCTGGGCCAATTAGGACTGAGAAGAGCAGAAATATCTTCACCCAGAGATTGGGGAGCCTTTACCACAGAAAACAGTTGAGGCCAAAGCATTGAATGTTTAAGAAGGAGTTAGATACAGTTCTTCGGGCTCAAGGGATCAAAGAGTGAAGTGGGAGCGGAGTTGGATGATCAGCCATGATCACACTGAATTCCAGAGCAGTCTGGAAGGGCCGAATGGCCTACTCCTGCTCTTCTTTGTCTCTCTGGACCACCCTTAGGTTTGGCCTCCATTTACCACCCGGTCAGCTTGCTATTCAGGAATCTGTGGGACAGGCAGAGTGGGGCCTGATGGGCTGAGGGGGGGGGGGGGGGGGGGGGGCGAAGGGGTGTGGTGGGAGAGGGGACATGTTTGTGGGTGATGGGCCCAATGTCCACAGGGACAGGCAGCATTGGAGAATGGGCATTTCACCACCTCACACACCCAGGGGGTGGGGCAGTGGGAGATGGTGAGCCTGACCAGTGCTTCCCATGACCCATGACCTTTGTAACAGCTGCTGGTGCCACCTCATAAAACCATCCTTACTCTAAACCCAAGGTATTACCTGAAGAGTGGAGCAGATCTGTTCCTGTGCTGGACTGTTTACCATATTTTACCATGATTGAAACAGGAAGTGACTGTGCGCTCCTGCTCCAACATTCAGTAAAGATCACCCTTCCACCTGACCCCCATGTTTCCTGATTCCAGATGAATTGAGTGTCTGCAGTGACTGGGCATCCACAACCATTCACCAACCTCCCAGGAAGCAGTGTCTCCTCAGATATGTCCCGAATGGGAAAACCCTTTGCGTAAAGATGGTTCTCCCTCCAGCCTTTCCAGTCATGGCATCAAACCCAGCGAGCTCTCTCAGAATCTCAGATTTAACAATGAGATCCCTTATCCCTCCAAACGCTGGGACCCACTCCACCCCTTTACTCCTTATCAGAAAACCTTCTTCTCCCTGGAATAACTTTTACACAGAAGGTGGTTCACGTGTGGAATGAAATTCCTGAGGAAGTGTTGGATGTGAGTGCAGTTACAATGTTTAAAAGACATTTGGATGGATAATTGAATAGGAAAGGGTTTGGAGGGATATGGGCCAGGAGCAGGTAGGACTAGTTTAGTTTGGGATTATGTTCAGCACGGACAAGTTGGGACAAAAGGTCTGTTTCTGTGTTGCATGACTCTATAACACAACACCCCTGCTTCTGGAACATTCTATGAGTGATAGACATGTTTTAATGGGGCCTGAGACGTATGGCATGAACACTGATCGGGACAAAAATCCCCCTCTCTCCTTACCACACTTCCAACGCCCTCCCAATCTTCCATCGTGTGTGTGTTTATCTTCTTTTATGCTCATTCTGCTTCTGAACAGGCCTTTCTGACAGCATTTTACTATCATTGTCCACTCTATGTTAATCTTTCCTGGAGAATTCATTGTCGGGGTGGGGGGTGGGTGGAGGGTGCATTGTGGCTTACAAACGCTTAGACCCAGAGCGAGTTGACCATCAACTTCCCACAGTTTCATACGTCACTTAACTGGGTGTTTCTGAACTGAACAGAAGCATTTGAAGGTTGATCAAATCGTGTTATCCGTGGTCAGTGCCCCTTCTCTCTCCCTCATGCCCACCCAGCCCCCCAATGTCAGAATGTCGGGATTGACTGCAGCATGGATGAGATTGTGTTTGTGGATTAGTCAGTAGCAACGCTCCCAGCTGGGAGGTTGTACTGTGCCATCTGCTGCAGAGTCCTCAATCATCTTTCTCCAAAGTTAAGAATCACACAACACCAGGTTATAGTCCGACAGGTTTATTTGGAAGCACTAGCTTTTGGAGTGTTGCTGCACAACCACCTGATGAAGGAGCGACGCTCCGAAAGCTAGTGTGCTTCCAATTAAACCTGTTGGACTATAACCTGGTGTTGTGTGAGTTTTAACGTTGTCCACCCCAGTCCAACACCAGCCCCTCCACATCCTGGCTACCTTTCTCCGAAGCTACTTGCAAAGGGCTCATTCTAAATAGTGCCGGGGAGACGCAATTTATCATTTCTTTTTGTTTTGTGTGGAAGGAAGTGGCTGTCCATTCCAATTGACGTGGCTATGATTTGTCCTTGAGGAGATGGTTGAGGGTATTTGGATCTTGGTTCTTTCAGCTTACCAGTCTGAGTTTCCTGGATGGTTGACTCCAGGCCGGTGCTGCCAAAGCCCCCTGTCTGTGTGTTTCATACCCTGAGGCTTGAGGGAATGGCAAATGACAGAGAGCAGAGAGGGTTGGGGAAGACAGTCTGCTGTCCACGCTGTGAACCATACATTCTCTGGTGTGACTCAGAACTGTAGCACCCTGCAAGGGAGCAGTGTGGTTTGCTGTCTCAGAGTTTTGTTTGTGTACTGTACATAGCATCCACGATCATTAAATACTCAAAAAGAGCAAATCCAGCCATCGCTTGGCATAGCACACTGTAGTCCTCAAGCGTTTTAATCAGCAATTATTATTGTCTTTTCCACACACCTGCTTTCTGCTCAGTATAGGTCTGATGTTTGTATTAATGGTGTGACCTTGCTGCACACTTTCTCTTCAATGTAACAGAGTTTTTGTTGAATGCTTTCTGCACAAAATATTAAGGAAACATTGCTGTGAATCTTTTGTTTCCGGTAAGTTCCCTTCAAACAGCAGCTCCAACTCTGTCTCTGAAAACAGTGGTAACATGCAACGGATTCAGACTGGACCTGGGTGTTCACTGCTTCTGTACAGTTCCCCAGTCAAGAGCTGGAACTGAAGACCTGGAAGACTTACCAGTAGACCACCAGTCTTACAGGCACTTGTCTGCCTGTCCTGTGCACTACCTGATGTTCAGATTAGATTGTGGTGCTGGAAAAGCACAGCAGGTCAGGCAGCATCCGACGAGCAGGAGAGTCGATGTTTCGGGCAAAAGCCCTTCATCAGGAATAGACCACCTGATGTTCAGTCAGAGTTAACATCTGACTGTTTAGGAGTTAATGAAACGAATGCTGTTTTACCCCAGTTCGTATAAAGGATTGTCTTTATGGAGAGATACCCATTTGCTATTTGGTCCTGTCTTAAGCAGCATGAAGGTGAGAGTAGACTAGTGGAACCAAGGTTGGAAACAGGGTGGTTAAGAAGGCTTTTAGCAAGCCTGCCTTCATTGCTCAAACCATTGAGTATAGGGGGTGGGAAGTCATGTTGAGGTTGTACTGGACATTGGTGAGGCCTCTTTTGGAATACTGTGTCCAGTTCTGGTTGCCCTGGTAAGGAAGGATATTACTCAATTGGAGAGGGTTCAGAAGAGATTTACCAGGATGTTGCCAGAAATGGAGGGTTTGAGTTACAGGAGCATAGGAGGTTGTGGGGTGCTCTTATAGAGGTTTATAAAATCATGAGGGGCATGGATAAGGTGCATGGTCGTTGACTTTTCCCTAGGGTGGGAGAGTTCAAGACTAGGGGTCACATTTTTAAGGTGAGAGGAGATAGATTTAAAACAGACCTGGAGGCAGCTTTTTTTTAACACAGTGATTGGTTCGCGTGTGGAATGAACTTCCAGAGGAAGTGGGGAGTGTGGGTACAGTGACAACATTTCAAGGACTTTTGGATTAGCACACAAATAGGAAAGTGTTTGGAGGGAAGTGGGCCAAGAGCAGGCAGGCGGGACTAGTTTAGTTTGGGGTTATGGTTGGCAGAGACTGGTTGGTCTGAAGGGTCCGTGCTGTCTAACTCGATGACTAAGACCACGTTCTGAGATGGGGGTACCTGCAAACATGGTTTAGACTCTGATTACAGTGTGAGAGATGCCCATGAACGAAACCATAATTGGCGTTCAGATTTCCTGAATTATTTGCTCTCAGTTGGCAGAGAGCTTATGATTTCCCGTTTTGGGTCATCGTCGGTGATTCCTGATCAGTGGTAAACATGGAGAACAGGAGTTGGGTAAAGTCGGAGCTTGGCTCACTTTGGAAGGTAACATAGTCCTTGCGTCAGCAGAGAGCACAAGTGGAGATGTCCCTGAACAAAGCAGCTCAGAGAGAGAGAGAGAGAAAGAGAGCGCGGGGTGGGAGTGCATGGTGTGGGGGAGCAGGGCTAGCTTATTTCTTTACAGACACTTGCAATAACCTTGAAGTGAGGCAGTCCTGCTTCCTTCAGCCTGGTAGAGTAGAGGGGGCGGGGTGAGGAATGCTCTGTTCAACAGGGCCAGCGATTCTTGCCTTTCTCAGGCAGACATTCGGCCCTCCTGGTTCTAGCACCAATTTCATAAAAAGGATAAAGCAGCAGCTGATCTGGGAGAGGGCACCGTGTGGAGTGAAACTCATTGAGTTTAGCAAAGGAGCTGCATACACAGGGCTCAAAATAATCTTATGTTTTATGGTTAAACTAAACTGATTCTCCTTCCATTTAAAGAGATCCCAGAATGGTATTTGTACATAACAAATTTAAGAACATCGTAAATTAACTTTGTAAATGTGTAGCATGGGGTTTAGCTAGAAGTATTCCATTAGCATTCCTCACTCACATCAAGTATTAGGTAGATAACCCATAGGTGACATTGTGTGGACCAAATTGTTGATGACTGGTATTAGCAGTTATCGGAGTGTCAGTATTAATAGGAACGAGAGCACTTTGGAATTTATTTCAACATGTTCCCCCCCCCCACCCACCCACCACTCCTCTCCTCCCCAGCAATTCTCAGGAGGCCCAATAGAAGGTGGGAGATTTCTTTTCAATGAGAGAAAAGAGGATGGATAAGCTTTTCATTCCTGAGTATTATTAATGATGACACCAGTTTTACGAAGATGAATCCGTCGGGGTGAGAAAAGCAAGGAGTGAGCAAACAGAAGGATTCCTGACAATTGGCTGCTGTTGCCTTTTCTGCAGAGTGATCAATGCTGAGCTAAACCTCGATGATTGGAATACTTTCTAATCGAGACAGGTTGTTCCTTTCTAAGAGGGTGGCACGGTGGGTCAATGGTGGGCACTGCTGTCTCACAGAGCCAGGGAGCTGGGTTCGAATCCACCCTCAGGTGACCGTCTGTGTGGAGTTTGTGCAGTCTCCTCGTGTCTGGGTGATTTGGAGATGTCGGTGTTGGACTGAGGTGTACAAAGTTAAAAATCACACAACACCAGGTTATTAGCTTTCGGAGTGATGCTCCTTCATCAGGTGATTGTGGAGGGCTCGATCGTAACACAGAATTTGCTAAATTCTGTGCCTTAGAATTGTGTCCTCCACTATCACCTGATGAAGGAGCAGCGTTCCGAAAGCTAGTGCTTCCAATTAAACCTGTTGGACTATAACCTGGTGTTGTGTGTGGATTTCCTTTGGATGCTCCAGTTTCCTCCCATAGTCCAAAGATGTGCAGGTTAGGGTGAATTGGCCATGCTAAATTGCCCATAGTGTTCAGGGATGTGTAGGTTAGATGCATTCGTCAGGAGTAAATGTAGGGGAATGTGTTTGGATGGGATTCTCTTTAGAGGGTCGGTGCGGACTTGTTGGGCTGAAGGGTGTGTTTCCACACTGTAGGGATTCTGGTCCAGAAGGTCTTGAAATAAAGTTCGACGATCTACTCATTTATTTCATCTTGATTCTGAGAAAAAGTACCTTTCCAAAAGTTCATTCGGTGAATTGAGGGGAGCTGAACCCTGGTTTAAAGCCAAATCCTTTTGGTCCAGCCCTTAGAAATTCAGTTTCCTTTGGTGCTGACCAAGTCCTTTTCTGTTTTTGCATGGCCTCTCGAGAAGGTAACATCTGTGTAAATGAAATCATTCCAGACAGATAGAGCACAAAACCAGTGAAAAGGCTGAACCCCTGATGGAGTGTGAGGAATCCCCCTGGGCCCGTTTGTATGTGTCTGGGTCTCCGTAGGCAATGAACTTCGTTGCTTTGTGTTCTCTTATTTAGTTACCAGCACACTGCTAACATCCTCCAATCTCGAAACAGTGACTGGGTCAGTGTCAATGGTTCCCATTCCCAGGTGTGCAATTCCTTTTCTAACGTTGTTGACAAACACTTTGATCTGTGTGATCCTTTATCAAGTGAAAGAATCTGGAGGATTTATTTATGACACTAACAAATATCTGATGTCATACAGTTTTGAAATAACTTTAAGTGTATTAGCATAATTATTTTGGTATGTATATTGTCTTGTGAACTGCTGTTGATGAGCTAGTAAAAACAATACATAATTTATGATGTCATCGATTGTCTTGGTTCAGATATTTCGAGTTCTGTTTCCACTATGATGTTAAAATTATGTTTGTAACGAAATCTTGCAATGTATTTATTGAATTAAAATTTAAAATTTCTTACTTGGCAATAAAACTTATACAACTAACTATGTCTGCATTAGGATTTATTTGCTTTATTATTTGTTTGAGGGTCCTGTTTAGTGAGATTCATTGATGTTAGCCGCACTAAGCCCAGGGCTTATGCCCGAAACGTCGATTCTCCTGTTCCCTGGATGCTGCCTGACCTGCTGCGCTTTTCCAGCAACACATTTCCAGCACTAAGCCCATAGCAAAGGCATTGAGGAGAGTGGGGAAGGAATGGCTTACTGACAACATTGATATAAATCATTTCTCAAAAAGCAACACCTATCCCTGTGGATTTTGTTCCTTTCAAATAACCGGAAGATTAGAGATGGTTTCAGACTCAGCTAGTCCCAGGAAGCGGAGCTCAGTACTTTATTTCAGAATTGCAGCTTCCCAGTTTTTCCCACCATTTCCAATGGCGATGTGGTGATGGCAGCTGCCTGAGCTGACCGGCTGCAGCCCTGATGTCAGTACAGCGAGACTGCCTCTCGATTGGACCGATAGGCTGAGGAGTGGCAGCTGGAGTTTGAATTGGATAGGTGCACGGTATTGCTCAGTGACACTGTACAGTGTAATCCTGCTGGGACTCAGTGACACTGTACTGTGTAATCCTGCTGGGACTCCGTGACACTGTACTGTGTAATCCTGTTGGGACTCAGTGAAACTGTACAGTGTAATCCTGCTGGGACTCCGTGACACTGTACTGTGTAATCCTGCTGGGACTCAGTGACCCTGTACGGTGTAATCCTGCTGGGACTCAGTGACACTGTACAGTGTAATCCTGCAGGGACTCAGTGACACTGTACTGTGTAATCCTGCTGGGACTCCGTGACACTGTACTGTGTAATCCTGCTGGGACTCCGTGACACTGTACTGTGTAATCCTGCTGGGACCCAGTGACACTGTACTGTGTAATCCTGCTGGGAGACAGTGACGCTGTACGTTGTAATCCTGCTGGGACTCATGGACGCTGTACGGTGTAATCCTGCTGGGACTCCGTGACACTGTACTGTGTAATCCTGTTGGGACTCAGTGACACTGTACTGTGTAATCCTGCAGGGACTCAGTGACACTGTACTGTGTAATCCTGCTGGGACTCAGTGACACTGTACTGTGTAATCCTGCTGGGACTCTGTGACACTGTACTGTGTAATCCTGTTGGGACTCATGGACGCTGTACGGTGTAATCCTGTGGTGAGGTTGCTTTTTGCTTCGGGACAGACCCTCAGCTCCTGACAGGAGCAGGCAGACTCTCACCTCAGCTCTCCTTCACCTTACTCACTTACCTGGCACCTGCTTGGATATCTTTCACCACAAATGATTGTGCTCCTGTTCTCCTGTTCACTACCCTGTCTACCTGCAACGCAACTTTCAAAGACAGTTGTCTCTGTTTGACAACACCACACAGGGTCCTCCCATTAACTGTGTAAGTCCTACCCTTGTTCGTTTCCCCAAAATGCAGCACCTCGCATTTATCCAAACTCAACTCCGTCTGCCACTCACTGACCCAATTGATCAAGACCCCATTGTAATCTTAGCTAACCTTCGCTGTCCACGTTACCTGCAATGAGAGAATAGCTCCATGGTCTGGTAAGGTGATGTCATCTTTGCCATTTTATTTAAATGGGAAGAGGCTCTTATCTTGAACAAGATGGCAGTTTATTTTTTCACTACCTAACAACAGTGGTGTTTATATTTGCCCCAGCGTTCATGTCGTGTGTGTGTGTGTGTGTGTGCAGGTGTAGGACACAATGAATGAACAACAAGTGCAGAAATCTTTGTTTATATTCCACCACCAGGAGGAAAGGGAGCCCGGGTGACCAATGACAAGCAGAGCCCGTCTCAACAAAGAGTGATCAAAAAAGTGAAAATGTGGGTAGGGATTAAATCAAAATAGAGTTGGAGGGAGAAATAATGCACTCCACTCCCCGCGGCGCCCACCTCTCCCTGAACAGCTCCAGGGTGTTGGTGGACACCGCGTGCTCCTTCTCCAAGGACACCCGGGCTCTAACATAACCGCGGAAGAGGGGCAGGCAGTCGGCCCTAACGACCCCCTCCACGGCCCGCTGCCTGGACCTGTTTATGGCCAGTTTGGCCAGGCCCAGGAGCAGACCCACGGGGTAGTCCTCAGACCTACACTCCCCCCTCCGCACGGGGTACCCAAAGATCAGGAGCATGGGACTGAAGTGCAGCCAAAAACAGAGGAGAAGATTTTCCAGCAAACTAACCAGGGAGTGCAAACACCCACAGCCCAGATATACATGGTCCCCGGACTCCACAGAACAAGCAGTTGGGCTGGGAGTCTGTGAACCACCGCAAAACATGGTAGTTTATTGTGTGATTCTAATGAGGCAACAATTGTATTCACTCATTAGACATTGTTACCATGACTACATGGAGACTTGTGGGTAAAGGCCTAACACTCCCCAAGATCCTATGGTGCTCCACCTTATCCTTTTGACTGAATCATATCAGTTCCTGAGGGGAGCTGACTGGGCAGATGTGGAAAGGATGTTGCCTCTTGTGGGAGAATCTGCAAATTGCTTAAAATTAAAATGTTTAAAACAGAGATGAGGCAACTTTGTTTCCCTCAGAGGATCATGCGTCTTTGAAACTTTCTTCCTGAAAAAGTGGAGGAAGCAGAGGCTTTAAAGATAGTTAAAGATTGGTTCTTGCTAAGAAAGGAGGTGAAAGGTTATTAGGGGTGGGCAGGAATGTGGACGTGAGGTTACTATCCAATCAGCCACAAATGGTGGAGCAATCCTGAGGGGCTGAATGGCCTACAATTGCTCCTAGTTCCCCCTCCAAGCCTGTATAACCTCATCAGATTGGCCAGAACTCAATGCAGGAGTCAGACACTGATCTGTGCCGAGTTGGAGGGTTGGATCTGGGATGAGGATCTGGGATGGATCATGGAAATGCCGTGTAGTTGGACCTAGCATCAACGTAGACTTCACCAGTTTCCTCCTCTTCCTTCCTCCCATCTCCTCCCAGATCCAACCCTTCAACTTGGCACCACCCTTTGACCTCTTCCACTTGTCCATCTTCCTTCCCACCTATCTGCTCCGACCTATCACCATCACCCCCGACCTTCATCTACCTATCGCATTCCCAGCTACCACCCCTCTTCCTATTTGTCTCTCAGCCCCCAGCCCCACCCCTCCATATTCCTGATGAAGGACCTTTGCCCGAAATGTTGACTCTCCTGCTCCTCGGACGCTGCCTGACCGGCTGTGCTTTTCCAGCAACACACTCTTCGACTCTGATCTCCAGCATCTGCAGCCCTCACTTTCTGCTCCGACGCTGATCCTTTGAGCACCATTACCGCAGACAACAGCAGAGTCTATCTTCCACAGGTCTCTGGTGTGGGAGGTGGGAGTTCTGGATAATACAAGCCAGCACTACGCACTAAATCACAACTGACAGAGAGAGAGAGAGAGACACACAGGTCAGGTAAGCTCAGTAAGTACAGACAGCAGGAAAGGAGCTGAACAAATGTTAATGACCTCAGATAAAGTGTGGTGACACGGTACTGGTTTGGAATATCGACAGCAGTGTGGGCCAAATCATCTGATTTCTGTAATTTCCACATAATTCCTTGTGGAGCCAATACAGGAGATGGATGAAGTGATAATTGCATCTCACAACAGTCACATTGAGAAACAGGGGCTTGGGAATTAGCTGTATTTATTCTCGAGCTCAAGAAATAGATAGAAACTGTTTGGGATTTTACGTCATAGGTTTTGAGATCATTTGGAGCCCTAGGTTACATTAATGCCTTGTAATTATTGTTCAAGCCCACAATATCTGCGTTATACACGTCTCCCCATTTACAGGTCTCTGCTCTCGAAAGGATTTAGCTGCCGATATGAAGGAGGTTTTGACTCTTTGAGGAAAAGCTGCAAAAGTAGCCCGCAAAAAGGAAAGAGGATTGAATGTATGTTGACTTCAAGTTTCACTTTTTAGTTTACATCAGTGTTGACCCCAAAAAGATTGAATTATTCGAACCAAAAGCTTAATGAGGGGTAACCCTCTGGAGGTTTATAAAATCGTGAAGGTCGGGTAAATGGCAAAGGTCTTTTCCCCAGGGTAGGGGAGTCCAAAACTAAAGGGCATAGGTTTAGGGTGAGAGGGGAAAGGGAACGAAGGGGCAACTTTTTCATGCAGAGGGTGGTGTGTGTATGGAATGAGCTGCCAGAGGAAGTGGTGGAGGCTGGTACAGTTACAACATTTAAAAGGTTGGGTATATGGTTAGGAAGGGTTTAGAGGGATAGAGGCCAAGCGTTGGCAAATGATTGGCATGGACGACTTGGTCTGAAGGGTTTGCTTCCATGCTGTACATCTGTATGACTATAACTGCTCCTTACAGCACACCCATCAGCAATTGCCCTTTTTTTAAAAAAGAAAGGGACCATTTGGTGCATTGCCCATGGAAAAACCTTGACCAATCAGAGTCTTGCTTGCCAACCAATTCTTTCTCACGCAGTATAAATTGGTGTTCCCTTTGAGATTTGGTTTTCTTGTGTGCTTCCTGACGAGTACAAGGTGAAACGTTCTGTCTGCCAGGCTCTCTCTTCATCACCAGGAAATCCTTTGTGCGCGCCATCACGCAGTGGACTCTCTGACGACGAGATTTCTTAAAACGCGAGACTGAGAAGAGAGACGATGACCTTACAGTTTAGTGTCACTCACTTTTCAAACTGCTTCCCTTTTATTCCTCCCAGTGTTTTCTGTTCCACCTCTTCCTCTGACACCTCCCCCCCCCGGGTCCCATGTAAACCCTTGGCAGCAAATGGCTCAAGGCCTCTGTCCCAGCACCTGTCACGTGGGAACGCGACAAAGCCTTGAGAGTTTGGGCTGTGTCTCCTGTTTCTCCAGACTCGGGTGGATGTGCCAACTCCCTCCTGTGCTGCCTGAGACAGGGACCTGTGTGGGAAACGGGTGACAGCCTGTAAGGCACAGACACCCACAACAGCTGCACACAGATACACAGATGGGATGGGGAATATGCTTACAAGCCTGTACTCCTGCATTCTGAGAAATCCTGGTGTGCGCTACTCCTGATGAACTGGATGCATTGTGCCCGAGTGAATTTCCAATCTGGGCATTTCTCCCCAGGGTAGGGCTCCCCGCTCTCTGTACAACCTCAATAAACCCTCACCACCACCACTCCCACCCCCCTTAATCTCTACAGGCAAATCCACAATTTCAGGAAATGTAAACTGGGGTTAGGTTCGTGTAATATTCAGCAGCTTTTATCCTGTCACATTGCAGGGTAATGATAGAATGGAATAAAATGTAACCTGCTGTCCATTAAATAGCCATATATCCCAGCAGTAAAAATGTTCTTGCTTTGAACACGCCATTCCAATGGCCCTTCCTCCCCCGCGTTCTGCAAAGTCAGAATTGAAAATGTCCACTTTATAAACCCTTAAACTGATTTTAAGAAATAAGGAAATCCTCAAAGGGATGTAATAATACAGGGGAACCTGGTGTTATTGGATGGTGGGCGGCTATGTGGGGTTGATGCCACAATCAAATGAATAAATATCTCAGTGAGTGGCAGATGGGCTGGAGGGGCCAAATAGCCTCATGCTGTTCCTAATACTTATGTTTGTATTACTGAGAAAAACAGGCATGCTGTCAGGACAGATGCAAGAAAATCAAAGAGGACAACAATTTATACGGATATGAAAACAGAGAGCGCTGGAGAAACTCAGTAGGTCGGGCAGCGTCTGTGAAGAGAGAAACAGAGTTAGCATTTCAAGCCTGATATCGCTGTTCTGCTGAACTCAGTAAATGGTGTTTGTTGCATCTCTTTACCAGGGTGAAAGCTGCCCAGTGAGATCCTGGAAGTCATTTTGAGACCAGCAACCTCCCCAGCTGGTGTGGGTGACCAGGGAAAGCAACAGTGTGGAGCTTCAAAAACCAAAAGAGAAAATGCTGGAAAATCTCAGCTGGTCTGGCAGCATCTGTAAAGAGAGAAAAGAGCTGATGTTTCTAGTTTAAGTGACCCTTTGTCAAAGCTAAAAAAAGGGAGAAATAGGGAGGTATTTATATTAGGCTGAGAGAAGGTGAGTCATGGCTCTAGAAGCGAAGGTAGCAATAAAGAGGTGATAATGACAGTGCATAGAGAGATAATAGGGAAATTAGGAGCTGTGAATGATCAAGGCTGAAGCCAGTGCTATGTGACAAAACATGTTGAGCACCTTCGGTCTGTAAGCAATCAGGTCCCGGACCTTCCCGTGGCTTGCCACTTCAACACACAATCCTGCTCCCATGCCCACATGTCTGTCCTTGGCCTGCTGCAATGTTTCAGTGAAGCTCAACACAAACTGGAGGAACAGCATCTCCTCATCCGATTAGTCTCAACATTGAATTCAACAACTTCAGATAATTTTATTTCATTTATTTAGTTTATCTTTTTTTATGTATTTTTTTTCACTGTTCTCTACCTCTTATTTCTTGGTTGTCTCTCTTTCTCTCGCTCCCCACTCTCTCATCACCTTTTTCTCTTCTGTTCCCCCTTTGTTACCCTTCCTCCCTGTTTTCCATTTTGCCTCTGCTTCACCCCTACCTCCCATCCCCCACATGTTTTGTCACATAGCACTTTATTGCTACCTTTGCTTCTGGAGCCATGACTCACCTTCTCTCAGCCTAGTATAAATACCCCCCCTATTTCTCCCCTTTTTTAGTTTTGACAAAGGGTCAGTTCGACTCGAAACATCAGCTCTTTTCTCTCCTTACAGATGCTGCCAGACCTGCTGAGATTTTCCAGCATTTTCTCTTTTGGTTTCAGATTCCAGCATCTGCAGAAATTTGCTTTTATCCAGAGTGGAGCCTCAACTGATTGGCTGAAAGAATCCTCACTGGGACATCTGTCATGCAAGAGAAGAGTATTTGATTGAATGTAAATTATATCCAGAAAGGGAAAGAAAGAGGAAGAAAGAAGGGATTGAAAGAGAGCGATAAAAGAGATAGAAATTAAACAATTTAAAAAATTAACTTCTGTGAGTGAATTACTTTGAGTAAAGGGAAGACCTTTTAGAACGGAGATAAGGGGAAACATCTTCAGCCAGAGAGTGGGGAATCTCTGGAATTCACTGCCTCAGAAGGCTGTGGAGGGCAGGTCACTGAGAATATTTAAAGATGGAGATAGTTAGGTTCTTGAGGATCAAGGGGATCAAGGGTTACGGGGAGAAAGTGGGAGAATGGTGTTGAGAAACTTATCAGCCGGGATTGAATGACGAAAAAGTCTGGATGGGCTGAATGGCCTAATTTCTGCTCCTATTTCTTATGGACTTATAGTCTTAACATCTCCAACAATAATCAAAATCTGAAGGAATGAGACACCACGCTTGTAAAGATGCATTCTCAGTCCAAATGAGATGGTTAGGTGCTACGAAGGCTTCATCAGTCTGTTGTAAAGTTGCATGCATCAAGTTGAATTTTCCTGGATGTGATCACAATGCAGAATTTCTCCATGAGGTACTGTCCGTTCCTGGGAAGGCTGTGAAAAAAGCCAGCCATCTCAGACAATAATCTCTGGCTCCGTTTGGCCCATCATGTCTCTGCTGGTTAGAAACAATCACCTCACTAATCTAATCCCATTCTCCAGAACTTGACCCATAATTTTTGACATCGCATACACCTAAATCCTGCTTCAATATTATGAGGGTTAATGCCTTTCCAACCCCACAGGCAGTGAGTTCCGGATGGTCACCACCGGAAATATCTGCCTGACACTATAGAAATGCTGTTCCTCTCATCATTATTCTTCCTGCAACATCCAGGGACAGTATTTCAATGTAAAGGGGCCAAAGGGAACGGGAAATGGTGCTTTGGGAAGACTGTTTTCACATCAGGGAGACTGGTACAGCTGAGAACAGAAGTGAGTCAGACAGTCAGGGCAGGCAGGTACAAGGTAGGACTAATAAATTAAACTTCATTTATTTCAATGCAAGAGGCCTAATAGGGAAGGCAGATGAACTCAGAGCATGGTTAGGGACATGGGATTGGGATATCATAGCAATTACGGAAACATGGCTCAGGGATGGGCAGGACTGGCAGCTAGTCAGGGCAGGCAGGTACAAGGTAGGACTAATAAATTAAACTTCATTTATTTCAATGCAAGAGGCCTAATAGGGAAGGCAGATGAACTCAGAGCATGGTTAGGGACATGGGATTGGGATATCATAGCAATTACGGAAACATGGCTCAGGGATGGGCAGGACTGGCAGCTTAATGTTCCAGGATACAAATGCTACAGGAAGGATAGAAAGGGAGGCAAGAGAGAAGGGGGAGTGGCGTTTTTGATAAGGGATAGCATTACAGCTGTGCTGAAGGAGGATATTCCCGGAAATACATCCAGGGAAGTTATTTGGGTGGAACTGAGAAATAAGAAAGGGATGATAGAACATAGAACATAGAAGAATACAGCGCAGTACAGGCCCTTTGGCCCTCGATGTTGCGCCGATCCAAGCCCACCTAACCTATACTAACCCACTATCCTCCATATACCTATCCAATGCCCGCTTAAATGCCCATAAAGAGGGAGAGTCCACCACTGCTACTGGCAAGGCATTCCATGAACTTACGACTCGCTGAGTGAAGAACCTACCCCAACTTCAGTCCTATATCTACCCCCCCCCCCTTAATTTAAAGCTATGCCCCCTCGTAATAGCTGACTCCATACGTGGAAAAAGGTTCTCACGGTCAACCCTATCTAAACCCCTAATCATCTTGTACACCTCTATCAAGTCACCCCTAAACCTTCTTTTCTCCAATGAAAACAACCCCAAGTGCCTCAGCCTTTCCTAATACGATCTTTCTACCATACCAGGCAACATCCTGGTAAACCTCCTCTGCACCCGTTCCAGTGCCTCCACATCCTTCCTATAGTATGGCAACC
>NC_057730.1:53190024-53194558 GCF_004010195.1 Chiloscyllium plagiosum | reverse complement strand
TACGTGTATGGAACGAGCTGCCAGAGGAAGTGGTGGAGGCTGGTACAATTGCAACACTTAAGAGGCATTTGGATGGGTATATGAATAGGAAGGGTTTGGAGGGATATGGGCCGGGTGCTGGCAGGTGGGACTAGATTGGGTTGGGATATCTGGTTGGCATGGACAGGTTGGACCGAAGGGTCTGTTTCCATGCTGTACATCTCTATGACTCTAAGTGAACTGATAATGAAAATAATGTTTGGGAAATTGGATATTCCTTTATATCAGTTTCTCTCCACAAGTATTCCATTATATTACCATTATATTCTGTTACATTCCCATTATATTCCATTATATTCCTGTTATACTCCATTACATTACAGCTTTATTCCTCCAGATTACCGTTATACTCCATTATACTACTGTTGTCAATTATGCCCATCGGCAATAATGTTAGGGGGTTACCATTGACCAGAAACTGAGCTGGACCACTGATTCAGTGACAGTGAAAGCTGGTCAGAGGCTTAGAACCTTCAGAAGCTCACCTTCTGAGCCACCCCTCACCTCCCTCCCCCATGTGCCTGTTCATCATCTACAAGGCACAACTCAGGACTGTGAGGGTATACCACTCGGAGATAGTGAGGGCTGCAGATGCTGAAGATCAGAGTCGAGAGTGTGGTGCTGGAAAAGCACAGCTGGTCAGGCAGCATCCGAGGAGCAGGAGATCAATGTTTCGGGCATAAGCCCTTCATCAGGAAAGCTGAGGGGGGAAGGGGGTTGAGAGATAAATAGGAAGGAGTGGTGGAGGGGTGTTGAGGTGGATGGGAAGGCGATGTGGATGCAGTTGGGAGGTGATGGTGATGGGTCGGTGGGGAGGGTGGAGTGGATAGGTGCGAAGGAAGATGGACAAGTCAAGATGGCGGTGCTGAGTTGGAGGGTTGGATCTACTTGCCTGGATGGAGACACTCAAGATGGAGCCCACTCGAATTGACACCACATCCACTGATTTAAAGAGCTACTCCCTCCACCACCGACACTCAGTAGCAGCAGTGGGTACCGTCTGTAAGATGCGCTGCAGAAATTCACCAAAGATCCTCAGGCAGCACCTTCCAAAACATTTAGAAGGGCAAGGACAGCAGATACATGGGAAAACCACCCCCTGTAAGTCTCCCTCTGAGCCACTCACCATCCTGACTCGGAAACATATCGCCGTTCCTTCAGCGTTGCAGGGTCAATATCCTGGCATTCTCCTCCCTAACTGGAGCATGTTCATTCTGGAGTCTGCAACGTTACTCACTTAGCACCAATATCCCAAGGGATGCCACTCAGGCCCACATGCTGGGAGTGAACAAAACCAGGAATTGCTGGAAAAGCTCAGCAGGTCTGGCAGCATCTGTGGAGAGAAATCAGAGTTAATGTTTCAGGTCGAACGGACAGATGCTGCCAGACCTGTTGAGCTCTTCCAACAATTGCTGTTCTTGTTTCTGATTTACAGCATCCGCAGTTTCTTTCGGTATTTTGCTACGAGTGAAGGCTTTTTTAAAAAATAAAGTATTTTTCAAACTGGTCTGAAAATCAGGTGCTAATCTGACTGTCATTATCATGTCTCTCTCACTCAAGCCTGACCCAAACCCTTTGGTTCAAAGTCGCAGAGTTTGCGTTGCTGCTTTCTGAGTGGGTGAGGTCAGATGTCAGCGAGGAGAAAGTGAGGGCTGAAGATCAGAGTCGAGAGTGTGGGGCTGGAAAAGCACAGCAGGTCAGGCAGCATCTGAGGAGCAGGAGAGTCGACATTTCGGGCAAGAGCCCTTCACACAACACCAGGTTGTAGTCCAACAGGTTTATTTGAAATCACAAGCTTTCGGGGTGCTGACCCTTTGCTAGGCTTTCTGAGTGAACATCGCCTCATCGCTGTCCTTAGCGCCTTGCATTTGTTCATCTGGCATCTGTCTACTTTGCGCGACAGAATTCGCATCTCGTTTACTTTACATTGACACTAAAGTCTTCCTGTGGTGAAGGCTTGCTGCATCATTTTGATTATGATGCCAGTCCTGGAGAGCTCCAGGCTGCGTGCAGAATTATTGACAGCACCAGCATGTAGCATTGCTGAGCGAATGCAAGTGAGTGGTCACTCTGCATGTCTCAGAGATCTGGCTGGCACTTTGACATTATTTCAGTCTGATGGCTCTACTCTCTTTACAAAACTGTACATGCTCAACGTGACAGGTCGTTATCATCTGCATTTGAACATACAACAGTACAGCACAGTGGAGGCCCTTCGGCCCACAATGTTGTGCTGACCTTTTATCTTACTCTAAGATCAAACTGAACTACACACCCTTCACTTTACTGTCGTCCATGTGCCTATCCAAAAGTCGTTTAAATGACCCGAATGTATCAGAGTCTACGACCAGCCCCTGCAGTGCATTCCACACACCCACCACTCTCTGTGTCCTGAACTGACCTCTGACATCCCCCCTAAACCTTCCTCCAATCACCTTAAAATTTTGACCCCTCATGACAGCCATTTCCAAAAGTCTCTGGCTATCCAGTAAGAAAAGCCCTAGCTCTCTCTCAACCTTTCCTTCTCAACGAATGCAGTGTTTAAAAGGTATCTGGGTAGGTACATGAACAGGAAAAGGTTAGAGGGATATGGGCCAAGTGCTGGCAAATGGGAGTAGACTAGGTTGGGATATCTGGTCAGTATGAACGAGTTGGACTGAAGAGACTGTTTCTTTGCTGTACATCTCTATGACACAATGAGACAGTGTTGTTCCTTACATCACATTTGCTTCTATCATCAATCACTTTAAATCAGTGCCCTCTTGATCTTGACTCCAGTCCAGGCAGCATCCTGGGAAATCTCCTCTGCACTCTCTCGAAAGCTTCCACATCCTTCCTATAATGAGGTGACCAGAACTGGACACAATATTCCAAGTGAGGTCTAACCAATTTGGGCAATTGATTATTTTAAAGCTGCAGATAACAAGCCGAGAAAAATATCTACTGAATTTCTTTTGTTGTTGCAAACCCGACAGTTTTATGAATCGGTCGTTTTGCGTTCAGGCACAGTGCTTGCTAAAATATTTTCTTTTCCCACACTGTTGGAGGGAATTGATGCTAGGTTCAGCTGTACTCTGCCTCACTTCCATTTTACAGAGAGACTCGAAAGACTCAGGGTTGAAATGGATTAACTGAGGGGGTTGCGGGAGCCTGTTGGCTCTGTGTCTTCAGGTTTCACATTAACGTGATGGGTTTAGGATGAAACCCAGTAAATGTAATTTCAGAAACCACCCGTACGGATGCAGAGACGTATTCATTCAAGAAAAGAAATTGAAAGCTGGATCTTTGTTATCCTCTGATCCTTCTGCATGGGTTTGAGAGTCAAGATCAAGAGGGCACTGATTTAAAATGATTGATGATAGAAGCAAATGTGATGTAAGGAACAACACTGTCTCATTGTGAATGGTTCAGGTTGGGAGTACACTGTTTGAGATGGGAACAACCTGCAGTGTTACAGAGAGAAGGAAAAAGATATGGGGGGGGGGAAATTTGGAAAGGTGCTGGCCTAGTGGTATCATCGCTAGACTGTCAAAGTTGAAAAGTGTGGTGCTGGAAAAGCACAGCCCATTGAGGAGCAGGAGAGCCGACTCTCCTGCTCCTCGGACGCTGCCTGACCTGCTGTGCTTTTCCAGCACCACACTTTTCGACGCTGACTCTCCAGCATCTGCAGTCCTCACTATCCCCTGTTAACCTAGAGACCCAGGTCATGTTCTGGGCTCCCAGGTTCACATCCCAGCACAGGAGGTGGTGGAATTTGAATTCAATATTTAAAAAAAATCTGGAGTTAAGAGTCTAATGCTAACCATGATTCAATTGTCAGGGGAAAAAAAAAGAGTCATCTGGTTCACTAATGTCCTTCAGGGAAGGAAACTGCCATCTTTACCTGGTCTGGCCTACATGTGACTCCAGACCCACAGCGATGTGGCTGACTCTTAACTGCCCTCTGGGTAATTGGAGAAGGACAATAAATAAAGTCCCAGCTAGTGACACCCACATCCCAACATGGTCAGCACTTTGAGAGCCTGTGGGAAAGGGGGAGAGTGGCTCCTATCGTGTAGGTTCCCTGAGCGGATGGTCAAAGTCAGTTGGGCAGAATGCCCCCCATCACCAGAACCTTCCACCAAGTGCCAGGACATCACTCAGCTGGTGGTGAGGAGGGCATTGTCCATGAGAGCCTTCATGTACACCCGGTCGGTCTGTGCCACTGCGGGCTGCCCTCCTAGAGACTGTCACACATCTCCTTCGAGAAAGGGCCTTTGTAAAGGGAATCTGGAGGGAGATGCAGCAGCTTGTGTTGAGGTTCATCCCGAGGAGCTCTCCGGTCTGTTCCCCAGGACACACGCCGGGACAACATAGACTGCCTCTGGAGGACCATTGACTCAGTGAAACACGGTCTGTGGTCTGACCGAAACCTGTTAGTCTTCAAGAGCAAAGAGTTGGCCTTGACTGAGTGTTCTGGGTTAGTGGTGCTGGAAGAGTACAGCAGTTCAGGCAG
>NC_057730.1:53169622-53189524 GCF_004010195.1 Chiloscyllium plagiosum | reverse complement strand
ACATGGGTTTCAGTCTCACCAGACACTAGCAAGGTGGCTTATCCAAACACAGCCTTTACTTGTCATAGCAGATTTTATATGATTCAATTCAATACAATTCAATATAACAAAGGAACAGGCCCTTCGGCCCACCAAGACTGTACTGACTCCTAATCTTTATTATGGCCTGCTACTCATTATCCGTGCATTATCCCTCATGTTCATGTGTCTATCAAGATGGAGCATCAGAGGCTGAGGGGTGACCCTATAGAGGTTTATAAAGTCATGAGGGGTACGGATAGGATGAATAGCCAAGGTCTTTTTCCTAGGATGGGGGAGTCCAAAGCTAGAGGGCATTGGTTTAAGGTGATCTGTCCCACCTGTCCATCTTCCTCCCCACCTATCCACTCCACCCTCTTCTCTGACCTATCACCTTTACCCCCAACCCCATCCACCGATTACACTCTCAGCTACCTTCCCCCAGCCCCACCCCCTCCCAATTATCTCTCCACTCCCGAAGCTCCCAGCCTCATTCCTGATGAAGGGCTTTTTGCCCGAAACGTCGACTCTTCTGCTGCTCGGACGCTGCCTGACCGGCTGTGCTTTTCCAACACCGCTCTCTTAAATATGGATAGGAAGGGTTTAGGGGGATATAGGCAAAGTGCTGGCAAATGGTACTAGATCAGTTTAGGATATTTGGTTGGCATGGACGGGTTGGACTGAAGGGTCTGTTTCTATGCCGTACGTCTCTATGACTCTGTATGTCTTAAACATTGCTAACAAGCCTGCTTCCCCCCACGTCCACTGGCAGTGCCTTCCAGGCACCCACAACCCTCAGGGTGAAATGTTTCCTCACACTTCTCCCTTCTAGTCTGACTGTCCATGAGAGGCTGTGATGCTACAATGTTAAACCAGCTATATTCACCTTTATCCTTGAATTTTACTGCCACCTTCAAGTCCCAGAGTGCTTTGAGTTGGATGTATAATGGACATTCAATGGACAAACATCAGGTAACCATCAGACTGACATCAGGCATAGTTTGGGTGGACATTGCTATCTCTTCATTGCTAGTTCTCTGAGGAATAAACCCGATAGCAGGACGGCAGTACAATCACCAGACATACTGCAGGAGGGCAAGAAACGAGACAATCACTCGCACAAGGGCAACCAGCAGTTCAACCATAAATGCCGAGTTGGGTGGTTTAGCTCAGATCCTGAGAGTGAGGAAGAAGTTTGCCCAGTGGCCCATGGAATAATTGCAGAGCAACCACCTTCTCTGAGCAAAGCTTCAGAGAATGAAATTATCCTTTACTGATACCGCAAGTTGGACTATCGTGAATTGTCATTGGTTCACATCACATCAAACTTCACTCCCTTATTCCAATCCATCCCACATTTCCAAAGATCATTGTTATAAGTTTTGAAAGACACAGGAATATGATTGGTCAGCCCATTTCACAAATGGAGACTAGTTAGGAAGAGCATATAGTCGAGAGTGTGGTGCTGGAAAAGCACAGCAGGTCAGGCAGCATCCAAGGAGCAGGAGAATCAACATTTCGGGCATAAGCCCTTCATCAGGAATGACTGATGTTTAACTAGCTGTGTTTTTCCAGCACCACACTCTTGACTCTGATGTCCAGCCTTTGCAGCCCTCACTTTCTCCTCTGAAGAGCACAGGCAAGCGAATGGAAACTGAATCAAGCCAACTAATTCTGACTATCCTTTCAATAACAAATCAATAAAACTGACATAATTGCTAGCAAGGAGTATTCTTACTCATTGTTCTCACATCCACCCACCCTAAACAAACCAACCTTCCACCCCCCTCCCCCTCCTACATAGGGGACAACTAACTATTCAAATGTATCCACCAAAAACAATGTTCCAGCTATTTGATCTCTTGACAATGAAGTAACAGTGATATGTTTCCAAGTCAGGATGGTGAGGGGTTGGGAGGGGAACTCGCAGGAGCTGATGTTCCCATGTATTTGCTGCCCTTGTCCTCCTGGATGGGAGAGCTCACCCGTTTGGAAGGTCCTGTTGAAGGACCCTTGGTGAGTTGTTACAGGCAGTTTGTAGACAGCCCACACTGCCATCACTGGGCGCCTGTGGCAATGGGGACAATGTTGAAGGTGGTGCCAATGATGCCTTGGATGGTGTCAAGTTTCTTGAGTGTGTTGGAGCTTCCCCCATCCAGACAAATGGGGAGTATTCCATCACACTCCCTGACTTGTGCCTTGTGGATGGGGGAACCATAAGACCATAAGACATAGGAGCAGAAATTAGGCCATTCAGCCCATTGAGTCTGCCCCGCCATTTATTCATGGCTGATAAGTTTATCAACCCCATTCTCCCATTTTCTTCCCATGACCCTTGATTGCCTTGATACTCAAGATCCCATCTATCTCTGTCTTAAATATATTCAATGACCTGACCTCCACAGCCTTCTGTGGCAGTGAATTCCACAGATTCCCCACTCTCTGGCTGAAGATGTTTCTCCTTATCTCCGTTCTAAAAGGTCTTCCCTTTACTCTCAGGCTGTGCCCTCAGGTCCTAGTCCCTGCTATCAATGGAAACATCTTCCCAACATCTACTCTGTCCAGGCCATTCAGTATTCTGTATGTTTTGATTAAATTCCCCCTCGTCTTTCTCAACTCCACTGAGAATAAACCCAGAGTCCTCAAATGTTCCTCATTTGTTAAGCTTTTCATTTCTGGGACAAATCCATGAACCTCCTCTGAGCATGCTCCAGGGCCAATACATCGTTCCGGAGATACAGGACTCAAAGCCGTGTGTAATATTCCAAATGTGGTCTGACCTGAGCTTTATAAAGCCTCAGAAGTACATCCCTGCTTTTATGTTCAAGTCCTCTCAAAATAAATGCCATCATTGCATGTGCCTTCCTAACTACTGAGTCAACCTGTAAGTTTACCTTGAGAATATCCTGGAATAGAACTCCCAAGTCTCTTTGCACTTCAGACTTCTGAATTTTCTCCCTATTTAGAAAATAGTCCACGCCTCTATCCATCCTACCAAAGTACGTGACCTCACACTTTCTCACATTGTACTCCATCTGCCACTTGTCTGCCCACTCTCCTAACCTGTCCAAACCCTTCTGCAGCCTCTCTGCATGCTCAGTGCCACCTGTCCCTCTATCTACTTTTGTCTCATCTGCAAACATAGCTAGAATGCCCTCAGTTCCTTCATCTAGACTGTTTATGTATAAAGTGAAAAGTTGTGACCCCAACACAGAGCCTTGCAGAACATCTTCTGGAACACTTGTCACCATTTACCATCCTGAGAAGGACCCTTTTATCCCCACTCTCTGCTTTCTGCCAGACTGCCAAGCTTCTAGCCATGCCAGCACATTGCCCTGACACCATGGGCCCTTATCTTATTCAGTAGTCTTGCGTGCAGCATCTTGTCAAAGGCCTTCTCAAAGTCCAGTTCGATAACATCCATTGGCTCTCCTTGGTCTAACCTGCTCATTACTTCCTCAAAGTGTTCGAGCAGATTTGTCAGGCTTAACAGGCTTTAGGGAGTCAGGAGGTGAGCTACTTACTGCAGGATCCCTAACCTCTGACCTGCTCTTGTCACTGCCAAATTAATTGGCTAGTCCAGTTCAGTTTGTGGTCAGTGGTAACCCCCAGGATGGACTGAGTGCAGCAATGGGAATGCCATTGAATTGTAAGCGTTGACGATTACATTCTCTCTTGTTGGAAATGGTCATTCACTGACATGTGTGCAGTATCAGTGTTACTTGCCATGTGTCAGCCCAAGCCAGGCCTTGTTGCATTTGAACACGGACTGCTTCAATATCTGAGGAGTCATGAATAGTGCTGAACATTGCGCAGTTGTTGGTGAACATCCCCACTTCTGGCGTTATGATGGAGGGAAGGTCATTGATGAAGCAGCTGAAGATGGTTGGGCCTTGGACACTACCCTGAGGAACTCCTGGAACTGAGAGGACTGATCTCCAACAACCATAACCACCTTCCTTTGTGCAGGGTGTAACTCCAACCAGCAGAGAGTTTGCCCCCTGATACCCATTGATTTCAACTTTAACAGCGTCCCTTGATGCCACACTCAGACAAAGGCTCCCTGAATCTCAAAGGCAGTCTCACCCTCCTTGATTGGGATTCAGCTCTCTCTCTCCACGTTTGGACAGAGGCTGTTCTGAGGTCAGAAGCTGAGAGGACCTGGCAGAACCCAAACTGAGCATCAGCCAGTGAGCAGGTTATTCCCTGCCAGGGACATTTGATAGCACCGTTGATGGGTGGTGTTACTGATAGTTTAGGGTACCTGATGGGGCATGTATATAAACAGCACAATCGATCCCTCAGATCCCTCTTACAAGTGATCACAAGTGGCCAGGAACAATATTGGGAGAAGAGAAGTCGCTGAAAGCCATGTTTCTGAGGAAGAATCACACATCGCCAAAGGCTGATCTGTCTGCCAGTTATTAACATCTGTTCAGACTCTCGAGATAATCATTACAATGGGGTTAATGAACGTTGTTGGTTGGAACATTCTGTTTAGCTGGAATGACCAGTGCAGGAGCAGATGGTGGAACCAACAGCGTTATTCAGTCGATAGGCCAGAGCTCTCTGCTTGGCTCTGATCCATCTCAGAAATGTTCCACAGAGTTTTCCAGTGCAGGGGTACATGCAGTTTTTTATTTGCTGATTTTCCTCCGGCATTTTCACGTGTGAGACGCCTGTCATGTATCTTCCACATGTTCCACAACACGTCACAGCCCACTAGGCTACCTGAGAATTGTGACCATTCACACAACAAAGGTAAAGGAAGCAGTCAACCAGCACACAGCAAGATCCCGCAGAAAGTAACGACATTAAAGGCCGTTTTAGTGATTTTAACCGAGGGATAGCTGTTGACTTCTCCAGATGTGGAGGTGCCGGGGGTGGAGCTGGGGTGGACAGAGTCAGAGGTTATAGTCCAACAGGTTTATTTGAAATCACAAGTTTTCAGAGCTTTCTGAGTGGGATGCTCTGTGGAGGGTCGGTATGAGCTGAATGGCCTGCTTCCACACTGGAGAGATTCTATGATCGGCTTGAGGGACCGAATGGTCTCGTAGGAATTGATCCTGAAGAAGACAGCTTAATGCTCCTGAATAATTTAATCTGATCAGTTCTTGTAGAAATTAGATTGAACATGCATAATGTTCACTTTGTGATCTGTTAATTCCCACACAAATTAATTGATTGCTCATTCCAGAAAACTGCCCTTGATGAATGTGAGAGGACTTGTTATTATTCATGTTTGATATGAGAAGAACTCATTCATTGAGCTTTTCTGACCTTCATTATTTCCAATGACCCTCTAATCAGTGATTCTGTCATAATAGCATTTTGTTCAATAACTGGTAAGATGAGACTGCAGTGCCTGAACTCAGATCACACTAAAACACCAGAGAAGGCAGACCTGCAGAGTAAGCTATCTCAAATCCTTTCCATTTCAAAGGGTTGATATCCTCCCTCAATGTAAATTTTATATTTCTCAAATAAAATTGGATTTATTCCCTCATCCAAAAGCCTACCCAAAGATGTAGCTCGAAGCAAATTAGTTGCTGCATCTTATTTAGAAATTCACACAAACGCTTTAATATTTGTTATTGGATCAATGCGCATCGAGTTGGCTGAAAGTAGTTCACTTCAATCATTGAGGCTTCAGCAAGTAGCTTCAAATTAGCTGAATGATTAAAACCTACCAGCACATGCTTCAATTAAGAATGTACTTTACGGAGCGGAATAGCAATTTATTTTCATGAAAAAAAATTACAGTGAGACGTTTTCTAAGTCGCCAGACCATGGCGGCTGCATTAATGACAGGAGTCAGAGACAAGAAAGAAGGAAACAAAAAGAGAAAATTAAGGCGAGGGTCATCTCAGGTCAGTTTCCGTTCGGGGAAAAGCCGATTGAAAAGACAAACGCTGGGATAGTCAGGCCTGCTGCTGAAGGTTGGGACCAGACCACACTGCAGTTCGAGCAGCAAAACCCTCTGGGACCACTATGCCAGCTGGTGGCATTGGCCTAGCTGTATTACCATTGGACTGTTAACCCAGAGACCCCAGGTAATGCCCTGGGGACCTGGATTCACACTCCCCCCATGGCAGATGGCAGAATTTAAATTCAATAAAAATCTGGAATTAAGAATCTAATGATCATGAATCCATTGCGGTTGTTAGAAAAACCCACCTGGTTCACTAATGTCCTTTAGGGAAGGAAACTGCCATCCTTACCTGGTTTGGCCTACATGTGACTCCAGACCCACAGCGATGGGGTTGACTCTTAACTGCCCTCTGGGTAATTAGGGATGGGTAATAAATGTTGGCCCAGCCAGTGATGGCCTCATCCTGTGAATGAGTTAAATAACAAGACTGAGACCACCTCACCAGGCCAGGACCACCCACCCAAGGTGCTGGGAATATCCGAAACAGGATCTTCAAGGCAGTGTGAAAGCTCCACACTGGCCCAGGCCAGGAGAAGACACCTTCCCCTGAAGACGGTGAAAAAAACGCAGGGAAAGAAACAAAACGTAAAAGAAAAACTGCTCGGAGCAGGCTCCTGTGTTGTACATAACAGGTAGGATCAGAAATGTGTGGCGCTGGAAAAACACAGCTTCCAAGGAACAGGAGCATCGACATTTCGGGCATCAGCCCTTCATCAGGAATGTTGGGGGCATGGGGGAAGGGTGTTGAGAGATAATTAGGAGGGGGATTGGGGCTGGGGGAAGGTAGCTGGGAAGGCGATAGGTAAATGCAGGTGGGGGGGAACCGAAACGTCAATTCTCCTGCTCCTTGGATGCTGCCTGACCTGCTGTGCTTTTCCAGCGCCACACTCTCGACTCTGATCTCCAGCATCTACAGTCTGCACTTTCTCCCGGTGTACTCGATTGGTAACCAGGTTAACTCACACTGTTACAGACAGTTACTAAGCTGCAAGACAAACCTTTGTTCAGTGTTAGTCTGGAATTAATAAAACCCAAGGCACTGGACAGAATTGATCATGCGGTGCACATTGATAGTATCGGGGACGAACCTGTCGGGAGAGTTTATCAGACACCATTCATAGTCAGAATTCAAATGCAGTTTCACATTATAAAAAAACAGAACAAATTGCAGATGCTGTAAATCAGAAACAAAGCAGAAATTACCGGGAGAGCTCAGCAGATCTGGCAGCGTCTGTGGAGAGAGATCAGAATTAATGTTTCAGGTCCTTCCTCAGATTAATATTCACACGATGGTGGCTCTAATGCCAGTTTTGAGAATAAAAAGGAAGTATTAAAATGCTGCAGATGCTGGAAATCTGGGAGTGAGGATAGAGCTGTTCAATGGTTCTGGGCTGTCCCTATGGGGCAGAATCAAAAGGAGGATACAGAAGAGAGAGGGGTGGGGATGTGAATGGCAGAATGATGGCTCAATACCATTTGAAATCAAACACTAGGGAAGGGCGAAAGGATAAAGAAACAGAAAATGAAATGAGATCGCACCAGAAATCACTGCCTGCGATTGTTGAACTCAGTATCAAGTTCAAACGGCTGGAAAATGCCTAATTGGAAGGGATTAGCCGCTCATGAGCTCCTGTTAGATTTTTCCAGAACAATATCAATGGCCAGGGACAGTGAGGTCAGAAGGGAGAGCTCTGGATTAAAGTGACAGGCTTATGTTTGTCACGGAACTGGGGAGTTCTGCAAAGCAATCACCCAATCTACATCCAAGTCCACTTACTGTACTACCCTCTGTGATTCTATGACTCTAAACACTTTGGTCATTGAAATTAGAATTAGCTTTATTGTCACATGAGCGCAGTGAAAAGTTTATAATGTCACCACTGACAGTGCCATCTTAAGGACAAAACTTTATGAATAAATTATAACAATGAAGAAATGAAAGGCGTTCATATCTAACCTGACATGACCCTCCTGCTGCCAACTGATAAGGTTGGCATGTCTCACAGTCTCTGTGTGGGTGGGAGTCACTATCAGACCCCACCTTGGCCTTTTCCGAAGCAGGGCCCCATTACCTGGGCTGGAGTATCATTGCAGGACCGAGAGGGTGCAGCATTGTCTCAAGTCTCCTGGTTGTAGACGGCCGAGAGCTGGGGGTCTCCTGGTTGTAGTGGGCCTGGAGCTGGGAGGCTCGTGGTTGTAGAGGGCCTGAAGCTGGGAGGCTCGTGGTTGTGGTGGGCCTGGGGCTGGGGGTCTCCTAGTTGTAGTGGGCCTGGTGCTGGGGGTCTCCTGGTTGTAGAGGGCCTGGGGCTGGGAGGCTCGTGGTTGTAGTGGGCGTGGAGTTGGGGTCTCCTGGTTGTAGAGGGCCTGGAGCTGGGAGGCTCGTGGTTGTAGAGGGCCTGGAGCTGGGGGTCTCCTGGTTGTAGTGGGCCTGGGGCTGGGAGGCTCCTGGTTGTGATGGGCGTGGAGCTGGGGTCTCCTGGTTGTAGAGGGCCTGGTGCCGGTGGTCTCCTGGGTGAGTGTGGGTCCAGGACACACCCTGGCGAGGTAGGCCAGTGATCAAAAGATGGCAATCCCTACATTGGAGAGCGGGCTCAGGGCGTAAGCAGTGGAACAAGGATAGACTCCCTTTCCATTATATCTCTTTATTCTTGTTAAATTGTTCACAATGGCACTGGAATGTGGTGACAGTTGAAGTTTCTGTATTATTCACTGTAAAATACAAGTGGCAGTAAATCATCAATCATCCATTCAAGGGAGTCCAAAGGCCTACACCTGCACCTTTATCTTGTGGCAATAAATGATTCCCTTTAACTTGAATCAAAAAGAGACTTGCATTTATATAGCAGTCAGTCTGGTCACCACAGTCCCAGCACATTGTGGGTATACAGTAAATTGTTCACATTGATCAGACCTCGCTCCATCAAGCAGAAAAGCAGGATGTCAATATAAACAGCGATTAAGATAAACTACTTTTTATGTTGTAGGATAAATGTACAAGTTACTCCTCACCAGACCAGGTACACTGGAGGGAGTACAATGTAGGTTTCCAAGAATGATTCCTGGACTTTGGGGTTAATTTCTGGAGTGAGATTATACAAATGAGACCTGTTTTCTCTCGAATTTAGAAGGTTAAGGGGCGATCTGATTGAATCTTCAAGATATTAACAGGGAAAGACAGGGTCGATGAAGAGAAATCATTTTCACTGGTTGGGGATTCTGGAACGAGGGGCATGGTCTGAGAATTAGTGCCAGAGCGTTCAGGAGAGATGTTAGAAAGCACTTCGACACACAAAGGGTGGGAGAGGACTCATCCATAAATGGCAGTAGGTGCAGGATCAGTTGTTAATTTTAAATCTGAGGTCGGTCATTTTTGTTTTGCAAAGGGATATGAGCCAACGGCAGGTCTATGGAGTTAGGACACAGATCAGCCATGATCTCAATAAATGTTGGAATAGGCTCGAGGGGCTGAATGGCTTCCTCCTATTCTTATGTATCAGTGCACAGTTGAAGAAAGCATTGCAGGTGAACGAGAGCCACATTGTTGTACCACCAACTCAATCCCACATGGTGAAGCCACCGCGACATTACACTGGGTGGGTGTAGTGTGGAGTGAGCAGGATTGGAGCTATACTGCAGCCACTCTGTTGTGACGCACACTACTCCACCAGAAAACAGAGCTTTATCCACATGGCTGCATCATATTAAAACCTCCAGAGAGACAGGAGCTGTGGGCCCCTCACCAGCAGGAGCTCCTGTCTCCTTCCCCGTGACATCAGGACTCAGGTTACAAACTGTCAAACTGAACCAATGAAAGACTGCAGACACTGGAAATCTGAATCAGGCACAGAGACTGCCAAAGAAACCCAGCAGGTCAGACAGCATCTATAGAGAGAGAGAGAGAGAGTGAGACAGACAGAGAGAGAGAGAGAGACAATGAGAGAGATGGGTAAGATCTTACATTGGCACTGATTATATCAGAAGTGTTTGTGATTGATATCGATGGAAATGAGGCATGCTCTTCCACAGCTGCTAATGGGACCAGTCACCATTGTCCAATAATGCTGGAACGGAAAGGTAAAGTGACTACAGTCCCAGAGGACCACAGGGCTGCTCTCTCATGAGAGAGAGTGTGAGATAAAGAAAGAGAGAGAAGGAGTGAGAGAGAGTGAGAGAGAGAGAGAGAGCAAGAATAAGCAGAGTTAACACTTCCAATCTGGTACAGCTCTCCATCCAGATCCAAGTGTGTAATAGCCAACCGTCCTTCACATCTTCTGTGCAACTGTACACCTGGTCTGAAGTCAAAGCATCACAAAGGGTGGCCCAAGCAGTGGGAGTAAGATTCGTGTCATTTCCGTCAAACGCAGGTGTATCTACAACCACCTTGTGCAGTTATGAAGCTGAAGGGTGGAACACAACCTCACAGCCAGCAAGTTCCACTCTTAAATACAGCAAAGAACTAGATCATCCCAAAATAAACCTCATGCAAACCTCCCAACAGAATATGGACAGTCAACAACAGGTGCCAAACCATCTGCACCAGGAACCATCCTCCGGAGACTCAGTGGGGAAAATTCTCACCTTTTTTTTTAGATTCCCACCAGCTCGAACCTGCAGCTCTCTTTGCTCAGGAGGTAGTCAGCTCCGTGTTTATTCACCAGTGAACACAAACCGGAGGGTCTGCACTCTGAAAGGGAGAAGCCATGTCAATGATGCTTGTTCAGCAGTACCTGGCAATGTTAGCGATGAACCTTACAAAGCAATGTCAATAAACGATCCCCTCAACCATTAGATTAAGTGTCAACTCCAATTCAGTACCAACGCCCACACAGTCATTGAGGTGAATAGCTTAGAAACAGGCCCTTCGGCCCATCTCACCCACACCGGCCAGGTACCCTAAACCGAGTCGTTCCCATTTGCCTGCATTTGGCTCATCTCCCTCCAAACCTTTCTTATTCACTTTCCTGCACAGACGTCTTTTAAGTGTTGTTATTGTACCAGCCTCCACCACTTCCTCTGGCAGCCCATTCTATACATGCACCACCCTCAGTGTGAAAACATTGCCCCTTAGGTCCTTTTTAAATCTTTCCCCTCTCACCCTAAACCTATGCCCTTTAGTTTTGAACCCCCTTACCCTGGGGAAAAGACCTTGTCTGTTTATTTTATCCACACTCCTCATGATTTTATAAACCTCTATAGGGTCACCCCTCAGCCTCCGACACTCCAGTGAAAAATGTCCCAGCCTGTTCAGCTTCTCCCTACAGGTCAAACCATCCAGCCCTGGCAACATCCTTGGTAAATCGTGTTTGCGCCCTCTCCAGTTTAATCGCGACAGGGCGACCAGAATTGCACGAGGTGCTCCAAACGTGGCCCCACCAATGTCCCGTACAGCTGCAACCTGACCTCAGTCAGTTCTTCTTTAACGTGATGGTTGCAGTTCTTGTATAACCCCGTGCCATATAAAAACCATGCAATAAAAATAGCACTCAAAGTGTTGACGATGCAATCACGTTAACAGCCAGTACACGTTTCAAACGTTTGCACTTTAGGAAGTGTCCCCAATTTGTGAATAGCGTTACAGTGAATTCCTGTTTTAATGAAACACACATTACAGCAAAATAACCTGTAATCAATGCTCTGATCAATGAAGGCAAGCATACCAAACTCCTTCCTAACCATTCTGTCGACCTGTGATGCCAGTTTCAAGGAATTACGCAGCTGCACCCTTAGGTCTCTCGATTCAACAACTCTCCCCAGGGCCCTACCATTAACTGGGTAAGTCCTGCCCTGGTTTGTCTTATCAAAATGCAACAGTGGCTCTGCTGTGGACATTCTTATCTCTCGCAGTCACAGATCTGGCTTCAAGCCCACTTCAGGGCTCACAGACACCCTCGTACACCATTCAGAGTGCTCCGAACATACACACACAGTAGCAGGAGGCCATTCAGCCCCTCAACGCTGCTCCACCATTCATGGCTGGTCTGACTGTAACATCAACTGGGAGAGAGTGGGGACTGCAGATGCTGGAGTGGATAAAGTGGGGAGCTGGGAAAAGCACAGCAGGTCAGGCAGCATCCGAGGAGCAGGGGAGTCAACATCTCAGGTTAGAACCTTCCTTCAGGGCTGGGGGAGGGGGAACGGGGGCTGTGAAATAAATAGAGGGATGGGGGTTGGGACTGAGGGAAAGGAGGATGAGATGGTAATAGGTGGATGCAGGTAGGTGGTGGCTGTGATTGGTCAGTGAGAGAGGTGGAGAGGATTAGTGGGGGGGTGAAGATGGATAGGTTAGGTCAGGTTAAAGGGCAGGGGAGGAGATGGAGGGTGGGATAAGGTGGTGAGAGTGGGTGGGGAAATCAATTCCACATCCCCAGCTTTCAGGCAGGATGATGTTAAATTGAGATCAAACAGAGAACTTCTGGAAATCTGAAACAAACTCTGCAATTGCTGGAGAAACTCAGTGGATCAGTTCAGCATCCACGGTCAGAAAGCAGAGTTAACATTTCAGGCCCAGTGACCCTTCAACATTTTCAGAGCCTGTACTCATCTTGTCTTTCAGTCGAGAGGGCGGCACTGGGAAAAGCATAGCAGGTCAGGCAGCGCCCGAGGAGCAGGAGGGTCGACATTTCAGGCATAAGCAGGAATCCTGATGAAGAGTTTATGCCTGAAACGTCAATTCTCCTGCTCCTCGGATGCTGCCTGACCTGCTGTGCTTTTCCAGCACCACTCTAATCTAGACTCTGATCTCCAGCATCTGCAGCCCTCACTTCCCCCTTGTCTTTTATCCACCCATTTTCACCTTCGCATTGTCCCCATTACTAGCTTTTCCTACCCCTGCCTTACAATGCCTTTGTCTGTCTAACTTTCTTTCTTTCGCTCTCTCAGGGCTCTAGCTCTGCCTGACCACCCACTCCTTCCCCGCCCCCAGCATCTTCAGTGAACTCACCGGCATTCCTGAGCTACTGTCAGTTCAGAAGAAGAATCAGGACCGGATTCGAAACATTAGCTCGGTTCCTCCCCCCTACCGATGCTGCCAGATCTGCTGAGCTTCTCCAGCACTCACCATTTCTGTTAATACTGCTCTGGTGGAGAGGAAAGACACTCTTTTGAAGAAGAGAAGGGAAGGTCTTCTTGATGTCCAGGCCAATGTTCATCACTGGAGGAAAACCACAAAAAAAATGACTTTGTCACCATCACTGTTTGCGGGAACTTGCTGAGAACATTTTGACCTGTCACATTTTCTGAACACAACAACAGGAACTGCATTTCACAGAGTGCTTGCTGTACAGTGTTTTGTAATGGTTGTGAAGGATGCTATATAAATGCAAGTTTTTTTCTATTTCTATTAAGTTGAGGAAGTAACCAGACATTTTCCACCCTTTTCCCATTAAAGATTAGTTTTCATTTTCTCTCAGGATCTGGGTATGATTGGCTGGTACATTCGCAGTCCGTCCTTGGTATCCCTCGAACTGAGCTGTTTGCTAGTGGACTTCAGAGGGTAGCTAAGATCCAACCACATTGGCTGTGAGTCTGGAGTCACATGTAGGCCAGACTGAGAAAGGTTTGGGAGATTTCCCTTCCTAAAGGACAAAAGTGAACCAGATGGGTTTCTTTGACAATTGACTCGATGGGCTGAATGGCCTGCTTCCACACAGTAGGGATTCTAGCTGCCATTAGCCCAGCTTGTAACTCCAGATTGAATTGAATTTAAATAATTCCTGGTGGGATTCAAGCCTCTGGCCAATGAGGTGACTGTGACACTATCATCCGTCCTACTATGGTCAAGAGATGATCCAATGAGATCTGAGCACTATGAGAATGCGGAGGGGATGTTCTGTACTAAATCAACACAGTTGTTATCACTTAATGGATTTTGAAATGATCATTACAGTTAATAATCATACTCCATTACACACGGTTTGTTGGAAAGCACCATCAACAACAACTTGCATTTACATAGCACTTTCAGCACAGTGAAAACATTAGATTATGTTCCCTACAGTGTGGAAACAGGCCCTTCGGCCCAACTAGTCCACACCGACCCTCCGAAGAGTAACCCACCCAGACCCATTTCCCTCTCGCTAATGCACCTAACACTATGGGCAATTTAGCACGGATAATTCACCTGATCTGCACATCTTTGGACTATGGGAGGAACTCAGAGCTCCCAGAGGGGAACCCACACAGACACGGGGAGAATGTGCAAACTCCACACAGACAGTCGCCCGAGGCTGGAATCGAACCGGGGACCCTGGTGCTGTGAGGCAGCAGTGCTAACCACTGAGCCACCGTGCCGCCCCAAGTTCCAAGGTCTTTCACAAGTACAATATCAAACAAACCTACCAGCCTAAGGCAGGAGATGGGGATATCAGGGCAGGGGATTGAATGATTGGCCCGATGATGGGAACAGGCTGGTGATGGGTCAAAGGCTTTTGGTAAGTCATGTCAGACCGGGGATTCCAGGGTGACTGCCAATCACAGAGCGACAAAATTGGCAGAAACTAAAATTGGAGGGAATGCAACACCACAGTCACACCAGAGAGACACGCAGGGTTACAGGGATTACTGGGAGGCCTGGGGGTAGATGCAGTCAGTTGGGAGCTCAGCACTGACCCATCAAAGTTGAGGAACAAAGCTGACAATCGTTCACTGTATTCTGGAAGTTTATGTGATTGCCTTCTACAGGCAGGAAGAAATCAGACTGATCTTCTCCGTTTGAAAGGTTTGCATGTGCAGGTCAAATAAACCGAGTCCAGACCACAGCAGGACAAATTATACAGGAGCAGTTCAAAGTAACAGGATTAATGAGCCAGAAGATCTTCTATGATTTGATCGCTTCTTAAATTCTTAATCCAGATCTAGTGAATGGATTACGCTGCAGCATCTTAGAGAGCTGTGTCTTCGCGATTAGTTTTCTGAAAGAATATTCCTCAACAAAGTGCGACAGCTCGACATTTCCAATGAAGATGGGAACAAGACACACATTACAGCTGCCTCTCAATATTCCACATTATTCCAAAGAATTCACAGTCAATGCAGCGGCAGATCTCCATGCAGTCATTTTCCTGTCTGGCAGGATTTAAAAACAAAATTTAGTTTAATTTTTTTTCCCAACCAGTGGCGTTAGTTGGTACGGTTTTTACTTTCTCTTTTATTGAAGCTTCATTGCAGAGTAACCCTGCACCTGAGGAAGGGGATCTGCTGGGTTCTATCATCCCCAAGATCTCAGGATCTTCTTCAGCAGCCACCCAGTTGGTTTTGTAAAACGTCAAACTCTTGTTGCATCAGCCACTGTTTCAAAATCTACAGAAATGTTTCTGAGTGCAAAATGCAGGCTGTAAGACTTCCCAATCACCATTTTTCCGGTCACAACAGAGATGTTCCATCTCCAGAAGGTTTAAGGCTATAAGACCATAAGACATAGGGGCAGAAATTAGGCCATTCAGCCCATTGAATCTGCTCCACCATTCAGTCACAGCTGATAGGTTTCTCAACCCCATTCTCCCGCTTTCTCCCATGACCCTTGATACTCATGAACCTATCTATCTCCGTTTTAAACATACTGAATGACCCAGCCTCCACAGCCTTCTGTGGCACTGAATTCCATTAATTCACCACTGTCTGGCTGAAGAAGTTTCTCCTTACCTCTGTAAGATTAGATTTTTGATTAGATTCCCTACAGTGTGGAAACAGGCCCTTCGCCCCAACCAGTCCACACCGACCCTCCGAAGAGTAACCCACCCAGATCCATTTCCCTCTGACTAATGCACCTAAGACTACGGGCAATTTAGCATGGCCAATTCACCTGACGTGCACATCTTTGGACTGTGGGAGGAAACTGGAGCACCCGGAGGAAACCCACGCAGACACGGGGAGAATGTGCAAACTCCGCACAGTCAGTCACCTGAGGCAGGAATCGAACCCGGGTCCCTGGTGCTGTGAGGCAGCAGTGCTAACCACTGAGCCACTGTGCCACCCTATTTTAAAAGCTCTTCTGTTTACTCTGAGATATACAAAGTTCCCACTCCATGTGTTGTACGGGGGGTCTCGTTCCCAACTTTGGGCATGAGTCTCTGGGTCAAGTTCCTTCTCACCACTTAATGGCATTGAAAAGTAGGCAGGCAGGCGGAATTTCAATCTGTAAACCCTCCTGATGTTCTGATAGCAGGCAGTCAGTGCGGGAGAGATGCCTGGTCAGCCAGGCTGTGGGACAGCGAGAAACGAATTCATGAACAATGATGCCATTCTGCTGTGTTTGTGACTGGGAGAGGAACACAAGAGCAACGCTGCACTGCAGAGCCATCGTCGGTGATAGCACCTATTGTTGCATCGGTGTTCAAACTGACAAGCCAATAGGAGACAAAAACAGAGGTTGCTGGAAAAGCTCAGCAGGTCTGTGAAGAGAAATCAAAGTTAATATTTCGGGTCCAGTCTCCAGTGCTGCCAGACCTGCTGAGCTTTTTTGGCAATTTCTGGCTTTACAGCATCAACAGTTCTTTTAATTTGTATTTCAACCAATTGGGGATTCAGACATAGATTACAATCATTTATTCACACATACACAAAGTGGATGGGAGGGTGTGAGTGCATCTTAAACATTTTAAGAGTGGTTTCTGGCAAAAATCACCCCAGTTCTCATCTTTTATACAATGCAATTTCCAATTCCCAATTTCCATTTGCATGCTTTGGTTTTGACATCCAGAAGGGGAATCACACGTAACCGAATCACTTCTCCACCACCAAATCACCGTGACTTTTGTTTTTAACTCTTAACCATCAGCAGCAAAACTCAACCCCTGCAGTCAATTATACGTTTACATGCAGAACCCATTGTGGATGACCTAATGCAGGGTCAGGGAGAGCGGGAAGGAATTAGATTAAAACGGAGTGGGAGGGGGAAATATCGCATGGTATTGGAACTACACGTTAACGTGATGTCGCATATTTCTCACAGCACATATATCATCACTTGCCTCCAACCAAAGTCTCCCCTTGTCCTGCTGATGCACAGTTCAGGTAGCGTCCTTACTTTAAGCACACACTGCCTGGCCTCACTCTCTGCCATCCACTTACATTATTTTATTGCAACCACTTCTGAATTGAGCGCATTTAACTTTTTCACTTTTAACTTTCTCAGCTAAGCAACTTCACATTTTGTTGATGCCCTTCATCCAGCTCTCATCAGGACAATTTGCAAGAATGGCAACGGAAAGGGAAAAGACATTTGCACTGTATCAGATGATACAGCCCGCTTGACTTCACATCCACAAACATCCACTCCCTCCACCACCAATGTTCAGTAGCAGCAGTGTACACTATCTACAAAGGATGCACTATAGTAATTCACCAAAGATCCTCACACAGCACCTTCCAAACCCACCACCACTTCCATCTGGAAGGACAAGGGCAGCAGATACATGGGAACACCACCCCCTGCAAGTTCCCCTCCAAGCCACTTACCATCCTGACTTGGAAATATATCACCATTCCTTCACTGTCGCTGGGTCAAAGTCCCGGAATTCCTTCCCAAACGACATTGTGGGTCAACCTACAGCACGTGGACTGCAGTGGTTCAAGAAGGCAGCTCACCCCCACCTTCTCAAGGGGGCAACTAGGGACGGGGCAATAAATGCTGGGCCCAGCCAGCGATGCCCATGTCCCCTGAGTTAATACATAACATGTACACACATGCCCCAATACCCAAGACAGCCCCTGAAGGGTGTAGAAGTGATAAAGAGCTATGTTATTGGAGAAGCACAGTCCATGGATCTCACTGCAGCAATCCTAGAGATGGGGACAGTGGGGTTCTCTCTGACCAAGAACTGGGCAGCAGCTGCTGCACAAAGCAGGCCCAGCTCCAGCCAAACAGATTCTCCATCACAGTTTTCTAAACCCAGATCAACTCAAACTACTGCACAACTAACAGTGCTACCCTGCCACCTTTACCTTGCATCCTGATTTCCTGAGACGCCATATATCCTGGGTGTAGGTGTGCTCGCTGAGCTGTAAGGTTCATTTCCAGACGTTTCATCACCCAACTAGGTAACATCTTCAGTGGGCCTCAGACGAAGCATTGCTGATAGTTCCTGCTGTCTATTTATGTGTTTGGGTTTCTTTGGGGTGGTGATGTCATTTCCTGTGGTGAAATCCCCTCCTGTTCTTTTTCTCAGGGGGTGGTAGATGGGGTCTAGTTCGATGTCATATATCCCTTAATATTCAGGACTAAATCCTTGACACCCGAAAGCCATATCTCGAATGGATTTCAATCATATTTGTTTACTTTAAAGTGCGTTCTCAATATGCTGACTTTGCTATGAAACCAATTTACATTCAGATACAGAGCCTTTACCTGTTTTTGGTTTTGAACTTTGTAACATTTAGTCTCGACTGTTGGTGTACGCTCAGGTTTTACCTTTCCTGCCCCTTCCTCCTATTCTCTGACCTTCATTTCCTGTATAACTATTATCCTCTCTTACCCTGTCTCTGCTCTCTGATGCGCCACTCCCAATCTCTGGCCTGTTCATTTAATTTTAAACCATCTCTATTTCCCTGGTTATGTTATTTTTTACAGGAATACAGGCCATATTGTGGTTTGGATGTGGACTGTCCCAATGTATAGTCTGTCTTTCACCATTCCTGGTACCAGTGGCTTAGGAACCAGAGTTCACTTTAGATTACTTACAGTGTGGAAACAAGTCCACACCGACCCTCCGAAGAGCAACCCACCCAGACCCATTCCCCTACACCTAACACTGTGGGCAATTTAGCAAGGCCAATTCACCTAACCTGCACATCTTTGGATTGTGGGAAGAAACCGGAGCACCCGGAGGAAACCCACACAGACACAGGGAGAATGTGCAAACTCCACACAGACAGTTACCCGAGGCGGGATTTGAACCCGGGTCTCTGGCGCTGTGAGGCAGCAGTGCTAACCACTTCTCCCATACTAGCCTTACAGTTGGGTATTCATCCCTCTAACATTACATACCACCATGTCTTGGAAACAATCCACATTACAGAGGGAGGAAGTGCTGGAGATCTTTAAAAATATACAGGTGGAAAAATCTCTGGGACCTGATCTAGTTATCCCAGGGCGTTGTAGGAAATTAGGGAAGAAATTACGAGGTCCCCAGCAGAGATATTCCCTGGATAAGGTGCTAGATTGATTAGAGATAGTCAGCATGGCTTTGCGAGGGGCAGGTCATGCCTCAGAGACCTCACTGAAGTTATTGACAAAATACGTTGATGAAGGTAGAACAATGGATGTGGTGTCCATGGATTTAAGCAAGTCCTTTGATTAGGTTCCCGAGGGTGGGCTCATTCAGAAAGTAAAGAGGCATGGGATATAGGGAAATCTGTCCGTCTGGATACAGAATTGGCTGGCCATAGAAGGGTGGTAGTAGATGGAAAGTATTCAGTCTGGAGCTCAGTGATCAAACCACTCAGTGGTGTTCCGCAGAGATCTGTACTGGGACCTCTGCTCTTCATGATTTTTATAAATGACTTGGATGAGGAAGTGGAATAGTGGCTTAGTAAGTTTGCTGATAACACAAAGGTTGGTGGATAGTGTGGAGGGCTGTTATAGGTTGCAACAGGACATTGACTGGAAGCAGACCCGAGCTGATAAGTGGCAGATGGAGTTCAACCTGGAAAAATGTGAAGAGATTCATTTTGGAATGTCGAATTTGAATGCAGATTACAGCCTTAAAGGCAGGATTCTTGGCAGTGTGGAGGAACAGAGGGATCTTGGGGACCATGTCCATAGATCCCTCAAAGTTGCCACCCAAGTTGTTAGAGTTGTTGAGAAGGTGTCTGGCGTATTGGCTTTCATTAACAGGGGAATTGAGTTTTAGAGCGGTGAGATTATGCTGCAGCTCTATAAAGCCCTGGTTAGACCACACTTGGAATATTGTGTTCATGTGAAAGCTTTAGAGAGGGTGCAGAGGAGATTTAGCAGG
>NC_057730.1:53149594-53169122 GCF_004010195.1 Chiloscyllium plagiosum | reverse complement strand
TTCGAACCTGGGTCCCCAGGACATGACCTGGCTCTCTGGATTAACAGGTCAGCGATAACACCACCACACCATTCACCATCACGGGATTCGAACCTGGGTCCCCAGAGCATTACCTGGCTCTCTAGATTAACAGGCCAGCGATAATGCCACCTCCTCAGCTACAGTGAGAGGGCTGTCATATGAGGAAGGGTTGGGCAGTATGGACTTGTTTCCACTAGAGTTTGGAACAGTGAGGGGTGATCAACTGAAGTGTATAAGTTCCGGAACATTCTTGACAAGGTGGACATGGAAATAGCGTTACAACACGGGGTAAACCATTCTGCTAATTGAAGGCAGACACACAGAAAACCTCACCTTGCCTTGCCTCGTCACCTGTAAAAGTATGAGTGACAAGAAACTACTGAATCCCACTACTTAAAGAAAAAAAAACAATTTATTCTTTAACTCTAGTGAAGAAAGAGAACATTAAACAACAACTATCTACACTGTAATCCTCCTTTATCTTAACTATTTCTCTACCTCCCTCTCTACAGCACCATACTGATCTAATAAAAAACCCCAGATTAGGTTTTACAAAAAAAAATCAAATTTCAAAACCAGTCAGCTGTGTCACCGAGTTTTGAGAAAATTTGTAGCTCAGGCTGAGATTCTGGATGTAGAATTGCTCGCTGAGCTGAAAGGTTCATTTTCAGACATTTTGTCACCATACGAGGTAACATCATCAATGAGCCTCTGAATGAAGTTTGGGTTTCCTAAGGTTTGTGTCGTCATTTCCTGTGGTGACATAATTTCCTATCGTGATGTCATTTCCTGTTCTTTTTTCTCAGGGGGTGGTAAATGGGATCCAAGTCAACGTGTTTGTTGATAGAGTTCTGGATGGAATGCCATGCTCTTAGGAATTTTCATGTGTGTCGCCATTTGGCTTGTCCTAGGATGGATGTGTGGTCCCAGTCGAGTTCATCTGGAGGCTCTCTGAAGAGGTTACCTAGTATGATGATGAAATGTCTGAAAATGAACCATCCAGCTCAGTGAGCAAACGTACATCCTGAGTCAGCTGTGTCAATTTCTCTCTGTAAATTTTTCTGGGTGTTTTCTTTGGCCTTCTGCTGCACAGAGTTCAAATGAACAGATACCTTTCAGAGAGCGGTTCTGTGGACCATTTGTGTTTGCTGGTGCTTTTTGCCATTCTGGCTAACTGTTCAAAATGTCCGATTTTATAGCCCAAAACATCGGATCATCTCATTGGTTTGATGTCGTTAAAACAGTAAAATTTAGATTCAATTGGATTTTGGTATCTTGGGGCACAATTTAAACTGATTGGCCAAATTCAAATTTGTTGTTTACCATGGCTACTCAACTCCAGCTATTTGTTTCACAGCCAAATGTTGCATTTTTAAAAATTGTTCCGCACACTCTGTGCTTGTGTAGTCCTTGCCAGCTTTTACTCTCTCTTAAAGATACAGTATACACCTACACCTTCATAACAGTAGTGTTTCTTCTTGTGGCGTCGTCCTGAACTAATGATTTGGAGACACCGGTGTTGGACAACATCAAGTTATAGTCCAAAACTTTTATTTGGAAGTGCTAGCTTTCGGAAAGCTCTGAAAGCTAATGCTTCCAATTAAACCTGTTGGACTATAACCAAGTCCTGAACTAAGGGGCCATTGTTTTCAAACTGGGGAATTTCTCTTCCATGACAGAGATGAGGAGAAATATTTCTCTCAGAGGCATGTGTGACTTTGGAACTGTACCTCAGAGGGTGGTGAAGGTGAGATGATTGAATTTCTTTTTAAGACAGAGAGAAAGACATTTCTATAGGTTTGGGGAATGGAAGGTTTGGAGGTACAGAGGAAGATGGGATTTGAAACACAAGCAGATCAGCCATGTTCTTATGGACTGACAGAATAGGTTTAAAAGGCTGAATGGTCTCCTGCTGTTCCGATTTTGTATGTTCAGAAGCTGCAGCTGTTTCTGTTCTAAGAAGATGACATTGGAGATTGATCCCATCAAGACTGAGGAGAGCAGCTTAGAGTCAAACAGCACAGAAACAGACCCTTCGGCCCAACCAGTTCATGCTGACCAAAATCCCAAGCTAAACTAGTCCCACCTGCCTGCGTTTGACCCATAACCACCCCCCCCCCAAACATTTCTTATTCATGTTCTTATCTAGATGTCTTTTAAATGTCTAACTGTACCCACATCCACCATTTCCTCAAGTTCATTCCACATACGAGACAATCTCTGTGGAAAACAATTGCCCCTCATGGCCTTTTTAAATTTTTCTCCCTTCAGCTTAAAAATATGTCCCCAGTCTTAAAATTCCCCACCTGCCGATCACCTTGTCTGTACAGTCAGTTCTGCTGTAACGCGGCGGTCTGATCTCGTGCAATCCCGTGTTATAAGAAAGTTGGATAATAACTGCGCCATTCAAACCTAATGGGAGCAGAATCATGTTATAACCAACACATTAATGAAACATTCTTTATAACAGAATGATCTGTACCCTTCATGGTTTTATAAACCTCAATAACGTCACTCCAGAACCTCCTACACTCCAATGAAAGAAACTCCCAGCCTGTCCAGCCTCTCCGTATAACCCAAACCCTCCATTCCCAGCGCGGTGCCATTTGTGGTGCAGACTGTGCCTGTGGAACACAGGCTGGTTTTGTGCTAATGCCAACTGGGGATCAGATTAACTCTTAGATAGAGAGGGACTGAAATTTCTCATGAGGTAGATGGAGTTGGATGGACTTTGTGACTCGCTGAGATGATGAAAATTTGAGTGCCCTGCTGAGCCAGTTTGTAAGGTCTGTCTTGTGTAGAACATAGAACGGTACAACATTGAACATAGAACATAGAACAGTAAAACACAGTACAGGCCCTTCAGCCCTTGATGTTGTGCTAGTCTGTGTTGAATGTGTCTTTGAACAGGAAATCTATGGGGAATACTTTATGAGAATGATCTTGATAACTCACATTTAACTCATGCTAAGTCTGGATGTTAGAGTATAGAATACATCCGATTTAGTGTTTGCGTAGTTGACTATTGTAGAATAATGATTTTATTTGAAACCTTAGAACCTAACAGGTTAATTATCTAGTTCACATTCTGGACTCCTTCAGAGTCCTTCAGGAAGGTCCTTTCAACTTGAAATGTTAACTCACTTTCTCTCTCTCTGTGGATGTTATGGGAATAATTTTGACTGGATGCGGAATGGGTGGCACTCACTCGATGGGCCGATGTGTTTTCCTTGCTTTTTTGATTCACCAGGAAGTGGTCAGACAGGGAATGGTGGTGATAGATCCACGGGGAAACTGTCTCCAAACAAGAGGCCGGGAACGCAGGTGAGGTCACGAGCTGACATTTTGGGTTTGTCTGGATAAAAACCCCATGCAGGGTTTCTGGGACTGGGGTGAAGGGGGCTGTGGGTCTGGATGGGATGCTGTTTGGAGAGTCAGTGCAGACCCGATGGGATTTGACCTGGTGTCGCAGTGGGAGTGAGTTTTGAGAGCACAGCATCAGATGTGATCAGAAACAATTTTGCATTTGTATAGCCCCTTTAACACATAACAAAAACGTTTTTTGACCTCCTCAAGATTACCCTCACATCAGACATGACTTCAGACATCAGTTAAAGCAGGAATCACAACTGCAGTGTGTAACTCTGACTGAATTATTAGTCATTTCTTATTACAAATTATGAGCCAGATTGTGTCGGAGCTTCTATTAAAACTTGCAGCTGAAATCTCTCTCTCTCTCTGTGTGGGGTTAGGAAATGTCCCTCCTCCTCACTCACTGACTGCTAACGACATTATTAGAACTTTGCAGAAACATGAAAATTCATGAATCGGTAAATTTCTGTAATTGGGCAATTTCTTTTTGAAGATGAGAAGTTGTACTGGTTAAAAAGTCATGGATAAAATCACATTCAGACTGAGAGGTAAAAACTGACTCGCAGCACAGGGAAGCATTTCAGTAGGACACCTTCATTGCTATTTCCTTAACTCATGAAAAGGTTGTTACAATGGAGCAATTGAAACATAAAATTAAAGCGAACATTGAATAATTGCTTTTTTTATAGAAGAACTAAATTACACTTGATTGCACTTCAACGAATATATTAAACAGTTCTGCGAGAAATGAACTTTAAATCACTTCCAATTAAAGACCAATCTACACACAGATTCCTGCTAAGCGTCTTGTGTTCAGCAACATTGCATACAGCTCACGTGCTACACAACATTCCAACATTTCCCCAAAACCTTCCAGCAATTCTCTCTCTGGGCTGCCTGCAAGATGATCCCTTTGAGAAATAGAAGATAGGAGCAGGAGTAGGCCATTTGGCCCTTTGAACCTAACCCATTATCCAATAACTTAACATTGAGTTCTCCAATTTCGCATAACCTGTCCTCCTGCTCCTGGTTCCCTTTCCAGCCCCAATTCCTCCCTTCCATTCCACCTCCTGCCTCACCAGTTTCCCTATCTCTCTACTCCCAACCTCATCCCATGTCCAGCCCTTACTCTCCTCCCCACCTCCTGGACCTGGCCATCTTCCATCCCACCCTTCCCACTGACCTCTCGCAATAACCCCCTACCTATATCTACCTATTATCAACCCCAGCCCCATCCCCCTCCCTCTATTTATTTCTGATCTCCCTTCTCCCACTCCCAGTCCTGAAGAAGGGTTACGCCTGAAACGTTGACTTCCCCACCTCCTGATGCTGCCAGGCTTGCTGTGCTCTTCCAGCCTCCTGCTTGCCGACCTTGTATTCCAGCATCTGCAGTTTCTTTTTGTCTCTGTTCAATATGGTCATGGCTGATCATCCAGCTCAGTCCCCTGTTCCCGCTATCTCCTCATACTCCTGTGATCCCTTTATCCCTAAAATCTATATCTAACTCCTTCTTGAAAACATTCAATGGTTTGGCCTCAGCTGCCGTTAATGGCAGAGAATTCCACAGGGCAAAGGTGAGGACTGCAGATGCTGCCTGACCTGCTGTGCTTTTCCAGCACCACTCTAATCTAGAGAATTCCACAGACTTCCCATTATCTGGATGAAGACATTTCTCCTCATCTCACTCATAAAATCACAGAGTTCTACAGCACTGAGACAGGCCCTTGGGCCCAAGCTGGTCCATGCCGACCAAAATGTCCATCCACGTTAACTCCATTTCCCTGCACTTGGCCCATATCCTTCTAAGCCCTTCTTATCCAGGAAGTTATCCATAGTCCTTCATGGCCTATCCGGCTATCCAAGAAACCAAAGCAGGTGTAGGCCATGATTGAGCCTGCTCCCCCATTCACGGATCTTTGGCCTAAATTCTACTGGCTTAGCTGGACAATTGTTAGCTAAGTTGGCTGGATAGCTGGCTTGCAATGCAGTGTGTTGCCAACAGCGTGGGTTCAATTCCTGCAACAACTGAGGTTAGACTCTCCTTCTCAACCCCTCCGCTCACCTGAGGCATGATGACCCTCAGGTTAAAACCCTACCAGTCATCCCTCTTTCTTTACTGGTAGAGCAGCCTCAAGGTACAGTAGGGCTATGATGATCTTACCTTCATTACCCTGCCTGATTTGCTTCACAATCCAAAAACAAAACCATATCAGCCTTAGGTGTTCTGAATGTCCACCACACTGAGGTAAAGAATCCCACAGATTCATCTCTCTCTGAGAGAAGAAAGATCTCCTCATCCCAGCCCTGAAATGCTGGGCCCTGACCCCAACTCCTGCTGGACTCTAAGGTTGGAGGAATCGGTCTCTCAGGATCTTATCAGTGTCATCTCAATCACCTCCGATCTCCAGACAGCCAAAGCTCATTCCGTTCAGACCATTTGCTCATCCCAGGGATCCATCCCGTGAACTGTTTCCAGGACAGAGACCAGGAGCAGGCTCTCTGAAGACAGGTGATGAATATTACACAGCTGGTCTGCGATGTGGGTCTCCAGGGTCCAGTCCATACGGTGCTGAGCTTGATAAGTGGTTGGCTAAAATTACACCGGACCATCCAACAACGGGATACATAGGCCCATGACCCGATTCATTCCCCATTCCCAGCGGCGATGGTGTGGTTTTTGGGAGGTCAGTGGGGCAGCTCACCATCAGTTTCCCTTGGGCAGGGGGAGATAGACAGCAAACAGAAACCTAGCCAGTGTTCCCTGCCTATCCTGGCCAAACCTCCTCTCCTGATTTGTTACAGTCTCGGAGGGAATACCATGGCTGAGGAGGGCTGATCTCAATCACTGTCTTTATCTATTCAGCACGTTCACCTCCCCCGCCTCCCCCCACCCCCCAGGTTGTTTACATTAAGTGAAGAAATCAGATTATTGATTGATTGATCAGAGTATTGAGTACAGGAGTTGGGAGGTCATACTGCAGCTGAACAGGACATTGGTGAGGCCACTGTTGGAAGACGGTGTTCAGTTCTGACCTCCCAGCTATAGAAAGGCTGTTGTGAAACTTGAAAGGGGTTAAGAAAACAATTACTAGGATGTTGCCAAGGTTGGAGGAGTTGAGCTCTAGGGAGAGGCTGAACAGGCTGGGGCTGTTTTCCCTGGAGCATCGGAGGCTGAGGGGTGACCTTATAGAGGTTTATAAAATCATGAGGGGCATGGATAGGGTAAATAGACAAAGTCTTTTCCCTGGGGTTGGGGAGTCCAGAACTAGAGGGCGTAGGTTTAGGGTGAGAGGGGAAAGATATACAAGAGACCTAAGGGGCAACCTTTTCACACAGAGGGTGGTACGTGTATGGAATAAGCTGCCAGAGGATGTGGTGGAGGCTGGTACAATTGCAACATTTAAAAGGCATCTGGATGGGTATATGAATAGGAAGGGTTTGGAGGGATATGGGTCGTGTGCTGGCAGGTGGGACTAGATTAGGTTGGGATATCTAGTCGGCATGGACGGGTTGGACTGTAGGGTCCGTTTCCATGACTCCATGAGGTTAATTTTAACCAGACCCTTTCCCTTGTGGATATTTTTCACACAGACCCAAATGTTTCACAAGAAGTTAGTGTAATCAGGTTTTCTTGAATTAATGCAACACACATGTCGACAGATTAGAAATAAAGGTGAGTTCAAAAAGATAAAAGTACTAAGAAACTGATATCCTGGGAAATACTAAATCTGCACAAAGAGCATACGAAAAACGCGTAAAATCAGAACACAAACAGGCCTGATTTCAGTCTGACATCATTATGTGGGACACAGAATAAGTGGGCGGCACGGAGACACAGTGGTTAGCACTGCTGCCTCACAGCGCCAGAAACCCGGGTTCAATTCCCGCCTCAGGCGACTGACTGTGTGGAGTTTGCACATTCTCCCCGTGTCTGCGTGGGTTTCCTCCGGATGCTCCGGTTTCCTCCCACAGTCCAAAGATGTGCAGGTCAGGTGAATTGGCCATGCTAAATTGCCCGTAGTGTTAGGTAAGGGGTAAATGTATGGGTGGGTTGCGCTTCGGCGGGGCGGTGTGGACTTGTTGGGCCGAAGGGCCTGTTTCCACACTGTAAGTAATCTAAGTAATCTAAGTAGGCACGGTTGGGAGCATTAATTCCACAACCTTCTTCACAACACCATCATGATAGATTTGTTTTCATTGAGTCATTTTATGGGATGTGAGCATCGCTGGCTGGGCCCAGCATTTATTGCCCCGTCCCTAGTTGCCCCTTGAGAAGGTGGGGGTGAGCTGCCTTCTTGAACCGCTGCAGTCCATGTTCTGTGGGTTGACCCACAATGCCCTTAGGAAGGGAATTCCAGGATTTTGATCCAGTGACACTGAAGGAACGGCGATATATTTCCAAGTCAGGATGATGAGTAGTTTGGAGGGGAACTTGCAGGGGATGGTGTTCCCATGTATCTGCTGCCCTTGTCCTTCTAGATGGAAGTGGTGGTGGGTTTGGAAGGTGCTGCCTGAAGATCTTTGGTGAATTTCTGTGGCGCATCTTGTAGATAGTACACACTGCTGGACTGGTCCCTCCTAGAGACTGAAACCAGAAGTTGCAGTTTTGAGGAATAAATGGCAAACGATTTTCACATTTAATTTAGTCATCGAAACTTCCTGTGAAACTTTGGGGAAAGTACCAGCAGTGTGCAGCATTTTCAAAATTGTGAATTAATTCATCGAAAGTCCAGCAAATGTCTTCCTTAGTTAATGACAATCTGTGGTTGGAGTGGCTGTGCTAATGGAAAGATAATGTTCAAGTGAATGAGTCTTAGATTAATGCAGTGTCATGGGTTGCAGTCTGTGCTAAGGGCAAACTGTGCAATTGTAAGGAGAAAATTGTTCTTTCAAGCTGAGAGGTAAAAGGGCTAATAGAATCGACACATAAAGAAGGAATAAAAATGTCCCCGCACACATATTTGCTGTTTTATCAAACATCCATCAAAAATTTCACTCTGGTTGTTAGAACAAGTCATTGTGCTTTAAAATGAGAAGTGAATTCAAGGTCAAAAGCTGTGAAATTGTCATTTTGGTATTATTTAAACAGGCAGCAAATTAAATCAGAAAATATAGGCAGATGCCGTCAAACAGTATGATTTGGTTTCTGAAAGATTGCACAGAAAGGTCACACAAGTTCATTATATCTCCCAGACTATTGTTCATAACATACAGCCATCTGAGCCAGGATAAAATGAACTTTTACACCCCCCCCCTCCTTCCTAAGGTTACACTGTCACTCTCCCATTGTAACCCACTTCGAAAAAAAGTTAGTCTCTTCCTTTTTCATTTATTTACCTTCGATTGCTATCCTGCGGCAATCCTGCAGTTCCCACTTAAACACCTTGCAAGTATATCGCACCTTTGACATTGTAGAGCGTTCACAGATGTGTCATCGAAGCGCGATTGACAGCGAGCTACATGAGGAAATATCGAGGCCGAAAGCCTGAGGCTTGGTCAAGGATGTAGGTCTTAAGGAGCATCGTAGGGAGGGAAGGTAGGCGGAGAGGTTTTGGGAGAGAATTTCTGGAGGAGGTGGAGACATTGCTGATAAAAATCCCTTGTGACGAACAAGCACCTATTTGTTATTGGAAGTGGTTGAAAGTTGGGGCAAAGAAAACTCTCTGAAGAAATTTGATGCAGAGTGTGAAGTCTTTGAGTTTTAGGAAATTGCTTGTAATATTGTAATATTGGGCGGCGCGGTGGCTCAGTGGTTAGCACTTCTGCCTCACAGCTCCAGAGTCCCGGGTTCAATTCCAGTCTCGGGCGACTGTCTGTGTGCACATTCTCCTGGTGTCTGTGTGGGTTTCCTCCCACAGTCCAAAGATGTGCAGGTCAGGTGAATTGGCCATGCTAAATTGCCCGTAGTGTTAGGTACATCAATTAGAGGGAGATGGGTTACTCTTCGGAGGGTCGGTGTGGACTTGTTGGGCCGAAGGGCCTGTTTCCACACTGTAGGGAATCTAATCTAATTGTTTCATAAGCAATGTTCCCACTAAGCTGTGAAGGAACACTGCCATACAACAGCCTGAAGATTACTGAACAGGGTCACAGTGACACAGTGATAATATCACTCATCCTGGAATCCTAGAGATCCAGGTTAATGCCGTGGAGGTCTAGGTTCAAATCTCAACAGGGTGAGAAGGATGAGGGGGGATCTAATTGAAACATACAGAATACTGAATGGCCTGGATAGAGTGGATGTTGGGAAGATGTTTCCATTGGTAGGAGAGATCAGGACCCGAGGGCACAGCCCGAGAGTAAAGGGAAGACCTTTTAGAATGGAGATAAGGAGAAACCTCTTCAGCCAGAAAGTGGGGAATCTGTGGAATTCATTGCCACAGAAGGCTCTGGATGCCAGGTCATTGAGTATATTTAAGACGGAGATAGATAGGTTCTTGATTGTCAAGTACATCAAGGGTTACGGGGAGAAAGTGGGAAAATGGGGTTGAGAAACCTATCAGCCATGTTTGAATTGTGTAGGAGACTCGATGGGCTGAATGGTCTAGGTTCAGCTCCGGTGTCTTATGGGTCACTGCTGGAGTTTAAAGTCAATGAATAAATCTGCGATATAATGCTGCTGTCAGTAATGGTGACCGTGGCAATCATCATTGATTAGTGTCTAAACCCTTCCAGTGCTTTGTTTCCTCTTTAAGGAGGGAATGGTCACAGGTCCATCCTGATGTGATTGACCCATAACTGCCCTTTGAACTCGCCGTCATGAACAGGGAAGGGGAAGGACAACAAATTCTGTCCTTCCATCAACAGCTAGAATCTGTGAAACGGCAGATTTTAAATAAACCTTACTCTCTGACAAGTATCACGTGTGCAGAGGAAGTTAAAGGGAACTGCATTTTGAAAAATAAGGCTTGAAATAAACTCAGAAGGGAAATCTTTCCCCAAGAAACAGAATATGGATCATTTTGCCTGAGAGATTTTCAAGAAACTGAATTTAATGTTCTGTCTAGATCGACAGTGTTTGTAACGCCTGGTAAAGTGTAAGAGCTAAAACATGAAGATAGGACATTTCTATGACAGATTATTATTCTGGGGAGTCTATTACATTAACCATTATAAAGAAGAATGCATCAAATTGTTTGTTTATAGACAAAAGACGCTCCAGATAAGCTTGCTATAGTGTTATAAAGGCAGCACAGCAGAGTAATATGTGTGCAATCCTCAAATTGGATGAATATTTCATGCATCTTCTGTCATAAAGTATTTTTATAATTAGCTGGTGGAATAAATACTTCCCAGTCTGCTGCATTGTCATGCAAGATTAATAGAATTCTCTTCCTCAGCCAAATTCTTTTGTGAGGCAAAAATAGAATATTTTGTGGTTTCGAGCACATTTTGCAGCCGACCCTTTGATCAGGCACTTTGTGAAATTGTAACTGATTTGAATTAGGTACCCAATACTTCGAAAGGTGAGTTTCTTAACTAGGACAGCCGCTTGTCCTCCTGGGTGAAGGGTGAGAGAAAGATTCAGGAGGTTTTCCAGAAAGGAATATTCAGGAAGAAATGGCACGTTGAACACTAAAGGGGGTGGGGGAGGGTGGGAGAAATGAGAAGCGAAACAAAATAGGCGCCAAGGCGAGAACTGCCGCAGCAGAGAGTAGATACAGAACAGCACGAAAGCAATCTACCAGTGGGCTCCCTGTTACTCTCTCAATCTCTCACATCCCAAAACACAGCAGCAGTCTGGTTGCCATAGCAACCCATATTAGTTCAACCAGCACTTCCACGACCTCAGGTAAGATTGAATTTGTGGGCTGTTTACCTTTCATAATCGGCCCACCTTTGTGAAAATCTATTTGCTTTGAGTGTAACCCTGTAATAAGGTTAGATTTATGCTTTTAAAAACAAGTGTTAACTCTGAGATCGTTCCCTGTTATGGGGAGGGTTGAGGTTTGTATTCATCAAGTTGGACCATTAAAAGAAAATTAGGAAGTTCGATTACATCTTGGCTGCTTTTTTGTAAGTCTTCAAAATTAATTGGAATAATTAAATCGCTCTGTCTCCTTCCAAAACATTCCATTATAATTAAAGCTTTCTCTGACAGGAATGGTTCAGGATCAAACTGCACATATTGGCAAAAATACATCATTTCAGTGCAGTTTTTAATAAGAAGGTGTAATTATAAAAAGGGGGCCCGTTTCCAATCTGGCAGGGTGAGATTTTAATGGAACATGCTGTGAGAGCTGTGACAGAGTGCTCTCTCTCTCTCTCTCTCTCTGCATTGACATTGGACACATGCTGAGCCCTGGGGCTTTCCTGGTCAAAATGATGATTTCACCCCCTGGAGGGAACTTCAATTGAACGGTGAGTCAATCCGAACCTCATCTTCAAAGGAAGGCTACTCAGGGATCATCATCATAGAATCCCTTACAGTGTGGAAGCAGACCATTCAGCCCCTTGAGTCCACCCCCCCCCCCTCCAAAGAGCATCCCATCCAGAATCCTACCCCTATCCCTTTTCCCCATGGCCAACCCACCTAGCCCACCCAACCCTGGACACCGTGGGGCAATTTCCCACGGCCCATCCACCCTAACCTTTGGACTGTGGGAGGAAACCGGAGCACCCAGAAGAAACCCACGCAGACATGGGGAGAATGTGCAAACTCCACACAGTCAGATGCCCGAGGATGGGATTGAACCCAGGTCCCTGACGCTGTGAGGCAGCAGTGTTAACCACTGAGCCACTGTGATAAAAGTGATCTGGAGTTGATCCTGTCAGACAGCTGAGCTGATCAAACTATAGGCAGAGAATTAGAACATAGAACATTGAAAAGTACACATAGGACAGGCCCTTCGGCCCACGATGTTGTGCTGAGGATTATTCCCAATCTAACCTAAAATAACCTAACCTACTCACCCCTCAATTCACTGCTATCCATGTGCATGTCCAGCAGTCGCTTAAATGACTCTGCTTCCACCACCACAGCTGACAACACATTCCATGCGTTAACAACTCTCTGCGTAAAGAACCTACCTCTGACGTCTCCTCTATACCTTCCTCCTAATATCTTAAAACTATGACTTCTCGTCCCAGTCAATCCTGCCCTGGGGAAAGGTCTGTGGCCATTGACTCTATCCAAACTTCTCATTACCTTGTATGCCTTGATCAGATCACCTCTCTTCCTCCTTCTCTCCAGAGAGAAAAGTCTGAGCTTAGTCAACCTCTCTTTGTAAGACAAGCCCTCCAGTCCAGGCAGCATCCTGGTAAACCTTCTTCGCACCCTCTCTGTATCTTTCCTATAGTAGGGCGACCAGAACTGGACACAATATTCCAAGTGTGGTCTCACCAGGAACTTGTAGAGCTGTAGCAAAACCTTGCGGCTCTTAAACTCGATCGTCCTGTTAATGAAAGCCAAAAAACCATGTGCTTTCTTAACAACCCTATCCACTTGGATGGCAACTTTGAGGGATCTATGTACTTGCACACCCAGATCCCTCTGTTCCTCCATACTGTCAAGAATCCTGTCTTTAATCCTATATTCAGCATTCAAAGTTCGCCCTTCCAAACTGTATCAATTCGCATTTATCCAGGTGAATTCCATCTGCCATTTCTCAGCCCAGCTCTGCATCCTGTCTATGTCACGCTGCGGCCTGCAGTCGCCCACTATACTATCGACGACACCTCCAACCTTTGTGTTATCTGAAAATTTACTAACCCACCCCTCAACCTCTTCATTCTAGTCATCTATAAAAGCTACAAAGAGCAGAGGCCCAAGAACAGTGCCCTGCGGGACCCCACTCAACACTGACCTCCAGGCAGAATCCTTTCCATCTACAACCACTCTCTGCCTTCTGTCAGCCAGCCAATTCTGAGTCCAGGTAGCCACATCTCCCTGTATCCCATACTTCCTGACTTTATGAATGAGCCTACCATGGGAAACCTTATCAAATGCCTTGCTAAAGTCCATATACACCACATCCACTGCTCAACCTTTGTAGACCTGTCTCATCACCTCCTCAATTCTCAAAGAAGGTGATACTCAAATACAAACCAGGTAAGTGCCCAGAAATATTCTTCCACCACAGAAATGTCAAAAGGTTAATAAAGACTTTGGAGCAAGAGCCCCAAGATTTTATATTGTATCACATGAAATCACTGTTTATTTGCTGGGAGTGGGAGTACAACCCAAGCAGACTCTGAGGAGGTGGTGGCCTAGCGGTCTTATTGCTGGACTGTAAATCCAGAGACCCAGGGATTTGTAATCTAGGATCCTGGGGATCTGGGTTCAAATCTCACTACATCAGATGGTGGAATTTGAATTCAACAAAAAAAAATCTGGAATTAAGAGTCTGATGATGACGATGAATCTACTGTTGGGGAAAGTCCATTTGGTTCACTGATGTCTGTTAGGGAAGGAAATGGCCATCCTCACCTGGTCTGGCCTACATGTGACTCCAGACCCACAGCAATGGGGTTGACTCTTAACAGCCCTCTGGGTAATTAGGTTTAGGGAATAAATGCCAGTCTAGCTCAGAGATATTGTCATCCCTTGAATGAATGCATTTGTAAAAAAACTCTCCAGAGTTCCCCAGCATCACAGATACACATTTTCAGCCATTTTGATTCTCTCCATGTGATATCAGGAAAGATTTGGAGACACTAGGTACTGCAAAGGATACGGGCCCTGACAACATCCTGGCAATGGCACTGAAGCATTGTCCCCCATGTTAAGTGGAGAGAATTGCAAAGATTGACAATTCTTTCATTGAAGCAATCCTCAATTCAGGCCGAACATCCCTCAGGAATGGAAACTGCCATCCTTACCTGGTCTGGCCTACACGTGACTCCAGACCCACAGCAATGCAGCCAACGCTTAACTGTCCTCTGGGCAATTAGGGATAGGCTATAACAGTGGCCTAGCTGTGTCACATCCTATGAATTTGTTATTTTCAGAAACACGACAGGCCCCCGTACCCTGAGACTGTGCACAGACCCGACTCCCAACAATTTTATTTTGAAATCAGGAAGTAATGTGGCTTGGCAGGGAATGAACACTGGATCGTTTTGAAGGCTGTTCCATGGCCAATGTACCTGTGTTGCTGGGGAACAGGGTACTGTACCACACAGAAGGCAATAAGACTGTGACTGACTGATTAGTAACTGCATCCTCTAGTGAAGGCTGAAGGACTGTATGAAAGACAGAATCAAAACCACAATCTATACGTGAGCCAATCGCTGGCTCCCATATACAGTCGTTTGATGAAAGAATAACTATTTGTCATGCTCCAACAGCTTGTTCTGGACGTGAACAAATTAGACGCTCCTGTCTAAAGTCATTTCTCATTCTTATTTAAACCAGAGGGAATACATTGTCACTGCTGATTAACAGGTAACTGCAGTCCAGACTTCAATATCATTTAGATGATTGTTATGTCAGAAAACCTCACACTCGCAATTCCACACAACATTAACTCTCCCTGATAATGCTGAGGCAGATGTTGTCTGCTTGAATCACAGCTGGCCTGGAACTGGAGCCAAAGAGTTTAATGCAGGGGTTCCCAAACCGAGGGTCGTGACCTCTGGCACGGTCACAGGTCGAGCAACTGGGGTCATGAGCTCCCAGATCTCGAAATGTGGAGCAAAAGCTGAGACAGTTCTGGGATTGGCTCAAATTGTTAGTGTTTATGGTGTAGCAGGTTGTGGGGGCTGATTGGTCTATTCCTGATCCTATTTCAGACATTTGGCATTTAGCTCGTCTGTGGCCACAACGTAATTCTCACGAATTGGGGCGGCACGGTGGCTCAGTGGTTAACACTGCTGCCTCACAGCACCAGGGACCCAGGTTCGATTCCAGCCTCGGGGGACTGTCTGTGTGGAGTTTGCACATTCTCCCTGTGTCTGCGTAGGTTTCCTCCGGTTTCCTCCCACAGTCAGGGTGAATTGGCCATGCTAAATTGTCCCATAGTGTTCAGAGAAGTATAGGCTAAGTGCATTAGCCAGGGATAAATGTAGGGGAATGGGTCTAGCTGGCTTACTCTTCAGAGGGTCAGTGTGGACTTTTTGGGCCAAATGGCCTGTTTCCACACTGTAGGGATTCTATTTCAACATTGACACCAACAGAACCTACAAAGTAGGATGTGCCTCAGATATCTCTCTGTGTTTAAATACTCAGCCCACTCACCAGCATTTCCCCACCCTCCCGTACCCTGCAACTTCCAGCCTGAGGGGCACAGCAAGGTTAAAGCACTGACATGGGGTCACCGCAGAAACTGTACTTGAATGTACCAACGTGTTTCCTCTGCTTCGGGGGTTGGGAATCAGGCACTGTCACTGTCTCAGGAGATTGGTTAAAAATCACACAACACCAGGTTATATCCAACAGGTTTATTTGGAAGCACTAGTTTTCGGAGCAGGTCAGGTAACTGAAGAAGGAACAGCGCTCCGAAAGCTAGTGCTTCCAAATAAACCTGTTGGACTATAACCTGGTGTGGTGTGATTTTAACCTTGTCCGACACTAGCTCCTCCATGTGAGGATATTGGGGTGGACCACGGTGGACTGAGACGAGGAGACATCGCTCTTCAGTCAGAGAGTGGGCAGCCTGTGGAATCTGCGACCACGGAAGGTTCCGGAAGCCTGCTCACTGAGTAAATTCAAGCAAGATATTAGGAAGTCTTTAGACTTTGAACAAAGGATAAGGAGGGAAAGTGGGAATATGACCAGAGTCATTCCTGGGATTGACATATGAAGAGAGACTGGATGAGTTAGCACTGTGTCCATTGCAATGTAGAGAAATGAGGGAAGGCACCTCATACTGACATACAAAATTCTAACAGGATTAAAATGTTCCCGATGACCAGGCTGTGCAGAACCAGGGGTCATAGTCTACGGATACAGAGCGGGACATTTAGGACTGAGATCAGGAAAAATATCTTCACCCAGAGAGTGGGGAGAGGAAGGAGTTAGATCTAGTTCTCAGGGCTAAAGGGGTCACAGAACATGTGGAGAAAGTGGGACAGAGTTGGATGATCAACCACGATTGTATTGAACAGTGGAGCAAGCTCGAAGGGCCGAATGGCTTCCTCCTGTTCCAGTTTTCTACGTTTCGATATCCACAAAGTTCTTACCTCAGCAACGCTGGAACCATTTCAGTTTGGAGGCACCTCTGAAAGATGCAGTGAAGATATCTGTGTGCTAACTCCAATTCCCGTGGGACGACATCTGACAGTTCCCATGTGGCACAAACAAAGCCCTTGCCAACCTCCTCAGACGTCTTGGTGCTTTGTCCGGCTGCACACAGACGGTACGGAGAGGATTCGGCTTTCACTGAATCACTCACGGTGTCAACATCAGGGCGTACAGTTCAAGGTCACAGAGCTTCATTTCAACCTGAGATCGAGTCAGAAATGAAAGTTGACCCCGTGTGGGGAATAAACAGCAGTGGAGCAGCAGCAGCACTCGGTGCATTGGCACAGTCAATGTTGTAGGCCCCACTCCAACCGGGCACGAGTTTGTGCCAAGGTTTGCAAATGAAAATATAAAAGCTTCTGTGTGATGAAAGGTCGTTATGATTTGAGGTCAGTGCCATATTGTCTGTGTCTGGGAATGAACAGGGAGCACAGGGGACAGTGGTACGGTGCAGGAAACGCCAGATTTTTCTGGGCTGCACATCTCTCTGACCCAAAGACTCTGAGCATGCGTTAGAAGTAGCTGCACCATCACCAATATCAGCTCCAGTACCAACGCCAACAACAGCACCAGAGTACCAGTACCAGCAACAGCACCAGTATCAGCACCAGTACCAGTATCAGTGCCAGTTCCAGTACTAGCACCAATACCAGTACCAGTACCAGCTCCAGTCCCAGCACCAGTACCAGTACCAGTACCAGTATCAGTGCCAGTGCCAGTGCCAGTACCGCCATGTATCAGTTCCAATAACAACACCAGCACCAGTATTAGCACTAATACCAGTACCAACACCAATATCAGTGTCAGCATCGGTACCATTACCAGTACTAACACCAGTACCAGTACTGATACCAGCACCAGTACCATAGAATACAGAAGAATACAACACAGTACAGGCCCTTCAGTCCTCAATGTTATGCTGACATTTTTTCCTTCTAAGGTCAGACTAACCTACATACCCTTCATTGTACTAACTACCATGAGCCTATCCGAGAGTCGCTTAAATGTCCCTAATGGATCTGATTCTACTCCCACCAGTGCTGGCAGTGCATTCCATACAGTCACCACATTGTGTAAAGAACCTACCTCTGACATCTCCCCTAAACCTTCCTCCAATCACCTTAAAATTATGCTCTCTCGTGATAAACATTTCTGCCCTGGGAAAAAGTCTCTGACTATCCACTCTGTGCCCCTCATCATCTTGTACACCTCTGTCAAGTCACCTCCATCCTGCTTCATTCCAATGAGAAAAGCCCTAGCTCCCTCAACCTTTCTTCATAAGACATGCCCTCCAGTTCAGGCAGCATCCTGCTAAATCTTCTCTGCACCCTCTCTAAAGTTTCCACATCCTTCCTATAATGAGGTGACCAGAACTGAACACAATATTCCAAGTGTGGTCTAACCAGGGCTTTATAGAGCAGCAGCATAACCTCACGGCTCTAAAACTCAATTCTCCTGTTAATGAAAAACCATTTGCCTTCTTAACAACCCTATCAACTTGGGTGGGAACTTTGAGGGAGCTAAGGACATGGACCCCAAGATCCCTCTGTTCCTCCACACTGCTAAGAATCCTGCCTTTAACCCTGGTAATCTGCATTCAAATTTAACCTTCCAAAGTGAATCACTTCACACTTTTCCAGGTTGAACTCCATCTGCTGCTGATCAGCCCAGTTCTGCATCCTGTCAATGTCCCACCGCAACAGCCCTCCACACTATCCTTAACTCCACCAACATCGGCAAACTTACTAACCCACCCTTCCATTTCCTCATTCAAGTCATTTATAAAAATCACAAAGAGCAGGGATCCCAGAGCAGATCCCTGTGGTCACCGAGCTCCAGGCTGAATACTTTCCATCTGCCACCATCCTCTGTCTTCTGTGGGCCAGCCAATTCTGTATCCAGACAACCACGTTTCACATGTTTCCTTACTTTCTGAATGAACCTATCAGGGGAATCTTATCAAATGCCTTGCTAAAATCCATATGCACCACACCCACTACTCTACCAGTATCAACACCAGTACCAGTACCAACATCAGTACAAGCACCAGTACCAATACCATCACCAATTCCAGCACTAGTACCAACACCAGCACCAGAACCAGAACGAACACTAGCACCAGTACCAACACCAGCACCAGAACCAGCACGTGCACCAGAACCAGTACCAGACCCAGTCTCAGTGCCAGTACCAACATCAGAACCAACACTAGTATCTGTACCAATACCAGCACCAATATCAGCACCAATGCCAGTACCAACACCAGCCTCAGCTCCAGCAGAGGGATCTTGGGGTCTATGTTTATAGATCTTTGAAAGTTGCCACTCAGGTGGATGGAGCTTGTAAGAAGGCCTATGGTGTATTAGCGTTCATCAGCAGAGGAATTGAATTCAAGACTCATGTGAAGCTGTACAGGACCTTGGTTAGGCCACATTTGGAGTACTGTGTGCAGTTCTGGTCGCCTCACTTTAGGAAAGATGTGGAAGCTTTGGAGAGAGTGCAGAGAAGATTTACCAGGATGTTGCCTGGAATGGAGAATAGGTCGTACGAGGATAGTGTTGAAACTTTATTGCTGGAACAGCACAGCAGGTCAGGCAGCATCCAGGGAACAGGAGATTCGACGTTTCGGGCACAGGCCCTTCTTCCTGAAATCTTCTCGAGCGTGCTAGGCCTTTTCTCATTGGAACGGAGAAGGATGAGGGGTGACTTGATTGAGGTGTATAAGATGATCAGAGGAATAGATAGAGTAGACAGTCAGAAACGTTTTCCCCGGGTACAACAGAGGGTTACAAGGGGACATAAATTTAAGGTGAAGGGTGGAAGGTATAGGGGAGATGTCAGGGGTAGGTTCTTTACCCAGAGAGTGGTGTGGGCATGGAATGCGCTGCCTGTGGGAGTGGTAGAGTCAGAATCATTGGTGGTCTTTAAGCGGCAATTGGATAAGTACATGGA
>NC_057730.1:53109973-53148872 GCF_004010195.1 Chiloscyllium plagiosum | reverse complement strand
GTGAGGTGGTGTAACCCAGAGCAGGGGGCACAGTGTGAGCTGGTGTAACCCAGAGCAGGGGGCACAGAGTGAGGTGGTGTAACCCAGAGCAGGGGGCACAGAGTGAGGTGGTGTAACCCAGAACAGGGGGCACAGTGTGAGCTGGTGTAACCCAGAGCAGGGGGGCACAGTGTGGTGACGGGTAAGTAAAAGTTAGACTCTCTTTAACTTATTTTTCTTTATTTTTTATTTTATTTTCAGTTAATATGAGTGGGTGATGTAGGGCGGTGGTGCACAGCCTTCCCTGTGTTTTATGTTGAATCCACGTGAGAATAAATGATCCAATTCGATCGGGTCTGCCCCCTGGGGAGTGGTATACTGCTTGGTTTTTTTCTCCATGTGTTTTGTGGTGGACTGTACCTTCTGAGGCAGTCCCACCCCCAGCCTGTGCACGAAGGCACAGCGACAGGAAATAACTGGGTACAGGACTGTCTGCGCAGTGACCTCTCCAGACCTGGGGCCTCACCATCCCAGAGCAAGGAAAGGATTCAGTTTCTTTGGCCAGCTGCTGTGGCATTGACTGCACCAACTGATTGTTATTGATCGAGCAAAACTGTTAGCAAGAGAAAGAAAATCCAGTCGCACGTGGAAGGGACAAAACTGTTAGCAAGAGAAAGAAAATCCAGTCGCACGTGGAAGGGACATTTCTCCCTCTTTGGCAGAAGCATGTCAGTGAGTGAATACCGCACGTGTGTGCATGAATATTCGGAGTCGATTCCAACAAGGGCTGAGCTATGTTTGAGCTTTTGGAAATGAGATGGAAGTGGATTTGGTTTGGTGCCCAGCCCCAGTGTGTGAGCTGTGTCGAAACAAGCTTCTGACTTATCAAACCTGTTGGCTTGTTTTTCCCATGTTATCTCCCAACCCAGAAAATCCAACTGAAAATCCAACCTGGAAGCTGATGGGAAATTAAACCTAAATTGAAAACTGTCAGAGGCCCACAGACCCTGAAAGTCCAAGAACTATTGGAGTTAAAATGTTAAACTTGTTTCAATTAACTGCGACCAGTCAAGCATTCTGTACCTACATCAGGCAATAACTACATTCTCTCCTGTGTATTACAACCTGGGGTGCACCTTAATAATATTTGATGTAGTCCCATGGGGTAGTCTCTTGATGTTTGTAATCAATAGCAGTGTAGTAGGTCTTTGAGAATCTTGGAATCCCTGCAGTGTGGAAGCAGGCCGTTCGGCCTATCGAAACCACACTGACCCTCCGAAGAGCAGTTCACCCAGACCCACCACCCTCCCCTCACCCTGCATTTCCCGTGGCTAACCCACCTAGCCTGCACATCCCTGAACACTATGAACAATTTAGCACAGCCAACCTGCACATGGCGAGATTGCAGGAGGAAACCAGAGCACCTGGAGGAAAGTTGAAACTTTATTGCTGGAACAGCACAGCAGGTCAGGCAGCATCCAGGGAACAGGAGATTCGACGCTCCGGGGCATCTGCAGACCTCACTTTCTCCACCTGGAGGAAACCCATGCAGACACGGGGAGAATATGCAAACTCCACACAGATGGTCATCTGAGGTTGAAATCGAACCCAGGTCTCTAGTGCCGTGGGGCAGCAGTGTTAACCACTGAGCCACCATGCCACGGCCCATAAAAAACCAACACATAGCATTTCCGTCATTAATTACTGTGGTTAATGGATACTCTTTGATTATCCGGGCAGTCTTTGCTCACTCTTTCGTGTGTAAGGGCTGGACTGTATCCATCAGGGTGTCACCATGGCTGCTCCTGTCACATGCTGCAGGGTTCGGAGTCTCTTTATTCAATGCAGAATGGCAGCTAGACCTGTTTCCTGAAGGTACCTCCCTGACCTTCACGGGTGAGGCGATGGCCTAATGGGATTATCGCTACCCTGTTAATCCAGAGACCCTGATAATGTTCTGATTAGCTGGGTTCAAATCCCGCCATGGTGGAATTTGAATTCAGTAAAAAATAATCGGGAATTAGGAGTCTAATACAAACGGTGAATTCATTGCCAATTGTTGGGAAAATCCATCTGGTTCACCGATGTCCTTTAGGGAAGGAAACTGCCATCCTTACCTGGTCTGCTTTACATGTGACTCCAGACCCACAGCAATGGGGTTGACTCTTAACAGCCCTCAACAGGGATGGACAATAAATACTGGCTGAGCCAGCGATGCCCTCATCCTGTGAATGAGTAAGGGATAAAGAAACCTCCCAAGTAGCAGTGGGACACTGACTCCACAGGCTCCCCACTCTCTGGGTGAAGACATTTCTCCTCATCTTGGTGTGAAATGGCCCACCGTGTATCCTGACATTGTGACGGTCGGTTGTAGGATCTACGCCTTACGAAATAAATCGATTTCTACACATTAAAGATGTCAAGGAGTATGGGGAGACAGCAAGTAAATGGCATTGAGGCAGAGGGTCAGGTTGAATGGGGGAGCGGTCTAGAGAGCCTACCCCTACTGTGTTTTTCTACCATTTTATGTTTACAGCAATAGAATTCCCAGTGTGGGTTTCTGGGACTGAGACATTCCTACTCCCCCAGATTTATAGATCTTCTGCAAGACTCTGTCAGAGTGCACTGATAGAACTTTCAAAATGTTTGCATTCCCCTAGCAGTAGGAAAAATGAACTCGTAGATATTGGATAAAAGGATAGACCTGCTGATCAGAGATCACATCATTTTACATTCGGCAGAATTAAAATATCCAGCTGTGTGACAGATGAGATAGATTTCACAAGTCTTTGGCATTCTGGAGCATAATTAACCTTGAAAGTATCTATTGGATTGGAGGGAATATCAGGGGGGAGAATTAAGTCACAAAAAAATCATACTGACTGTCTTCAAAGAGCTTTTGGATAATTTATTGACTGAGTCGTAAGTGATTTGAATTTAACTTGCTCCTCTTAGCGAAAGTGTCAGGTTGAATTTCCAACCAATGTTTTCACATTGTGGACGGCTGTGAATATGCGACATGGCAGAAATCCTTTAGTAGCGCAAATGCGTTGATGTCATAGCTTTGGAAATCCCTCAGTAGGCAGTTGTGATCTGATCAGAAATAGGTCATTCTGCCTTTTGGGATTGTTCCATCATTCAGCTGGGGCATGGCTCCCCTCTCAAACTCTGCATCTGTTAATGCTCTTCCTAAACAGCAATCTACCCTCTCATTGATCTATGGATTTTGATCAGATTAACTCTCATCCTTCTAAACTCAAGAGAAGATGAAGTATGTTTAGTTGGCTTGTTTTCATACAGTCATCCGTTACAGCGTGTGAAGTTTGACTGTATCCGCCCCATAAAGAAGAGGCTAATGGAGGAGGGAAAGATCGGCTTATAAAACAAAATGCTGGTCTCCCTCCCATCGGAAGGATGTTGTGAAACTTGAAAGGGTTCAGAAAAGATTTACAAGGATGTTGCCAGGGTTAGAGGATTTGAGCTACAGGGAGAGGCTGAACAAGCTGGGGCTGTTTTCCCTGGAGCGTCAGAGGCTGAGGGGTGAGGGGTATAGAGGCTTACAAAATTATGAGGGGCATGCATAGGATAAATAGGCAAAGTCTTTTCCCTGGGGTGGGGGAGTCCAGAACTAGAGGGCATAGGTTTAGGGTGAGAGGGGAAAGATATAAAAGGCACCTCAGGGGCAACATTTTCACACAGAGAGTGGTGTGTGTATGGAATGAGCTGCCAGAGGAAGTGGTGGAGGCTGGTACAGTTGCAACATTTAAAAGACATTTGGATGGGTATATGAATAGGAAGGGTTTGGAGGGATATGGGCCGGGTGCTGGCAAATGGGACTAGATTAGGTTAGGATATCTGGTTGGCATGGATGAGTTGGACCGAAGGGTCTGTTTCTGTGCTGTACATCTCTATGACTCTATAAAAGGATGGCACTTCAGGTACAATGGTAGCGTCCCTACCTTTGGACCAGTGGTTTGTGTGGATTCAAGTCCCACCTGCTACAGAGGGGTGTAATAGCACACCTGATCAGGTTGGTTAGAAATTGTTTACCAAGCAAAAGGATATGTGCAGGGCAGCGATGAGGGTAATGATGGGGGGACAGGAAGTGGTGGGTACATGTACAGTTACAATGTGTAAAAGAAATTTGGAGAAGTTCATGAACAGGAAAGGTTTGGAGGGATATGGGCCAGGAGCAGGCAGATGGCTCTGGTTTAGTTGGTGAACTTGGTTGATGTGGAAATGGTTGGACCAAACGGTCTGTTTGCGTGCTGTGTGACTCGATAATTCTATGACTGAATGCCTGACAAACATTCGAAACAATAAGGAAATAGGGTCCCGTGGTTGGGGTGGGGGAACTGAAGACAAAACAATGGCTCCTCATTTAACCTTACTTGGTGATTCAGAACAAGCTCAGAAGTCACATGACACCAGGTTATAGTCCAACAGGGTGGAGAGATCAAAAGATTGTATATGTGGTGGGAGTGGAGTGGTATTCAGAATAAGATAAATGAATTAACAACACAGTTAATGAGTCTGATCTTATAGCCATTCTGGAGAGATAGTTACAAAGCGATCAAAGACGGGGACGGATTATTCAGCAGGTGTGATTTCTTGAAAAGACAGACAGGAAGGTGGGGTAGCTTTATTAGCACAGGATATGTTGAGCAGGATTCCATTGGAAAATCTGGCAACGCTTTGGGGCGACACGGTGGCTCAGTGGTTAGCACTGCTGCCTCACGGCGCCAGGGACCCGGGTTCGAATCCAGCCTCAGGCGACTCCCTGTGTGGCGTTTGCACATTCTCCCCGTGTCTGTGTGGGTTTCCTCTGGGTGCTCCGGTTTCCTCCCACAGTCCAAAGATGTGCACGTTAGGGTGAACTGGCTGTGGGAGATTGTGTAGGTCAGGTGGATTAGCCATGGGATATGCGGGGTTAGGGTAGGTGAGTGGGTTTGGGTGGGATGCTCTTTGGAGGGTCAGTGTGGACTTCATGGGCTGAATGGCCTGTTTCTGCACTGTAGGGATTCTGTGATATGGGTGAAGGTCAGAAATAAAAGAAGGTAATGGCCCCGTAATAATAATTGCACTCTTGGACAGTGAATGTGTCGGGAGGCAATGAGGAGATCGGAAAACAGCAGTATATTAACCTCCGCATAAACCATGAAAATTGGCACAAGGAGCCAGGAGGAAGAATTCATGGAGTGTGTATTGGAGACAGTCTCTAGAGCAATCTGGTGTGGATCCAAGCAAGGGTCAGGCTATTTTGGATCTAGTGATCTGTAATGAAGAAGGTTTAGTAAATGATCTCAGAGTAAAAGATCCCCTAGGGATCAGTGACCATGAGATTGTGCACTTTAGCATTCTGTTTGATTGGACATGATTGCCCTGAACAGGTTTGAATAAGAGTAATTACAAAGGAATGAGGGCAGAGTTGGCTGGAGTGGACTGGGAAAGGGGTTAAGCCGGAAATATGGATGATGAGTAATGGTAGACATTTAAGAAACTAGTTCAGGAATCACGGTGAAGATATATCCCACTGACAGAATGGGATTCAACCAACCATGGTTAAGCTGAGGGGTTAAGGATAGCATCAAATTGAAAGATAAAACCTATAATGTGGGAAAGATTAGTAGTAAGTCAGAGATTTCTAAAACCAATAAAAGGCGATAAAAAGATGAAAAATAGGGAGAAATTGGTTTTGAAGGTAAACAAGTAAAATAAAAATGGCCCATCACAGAGTCACAGAGATGGACAGCACGGAAACAGACTCTTCGGTCCAACCCGTCCATGCTGACCAGATTTCCTAAATTAATCTCAGCCCATTGCCAGCACTTGGCCCATATCCCTCCAAACTCTTCCTATTCATATACCCATCCAACTGCCTTTTAAATGCTGTAATTGTACCAGCCTCCACCACATCCTCTGGCAGCTCATTCCATACACACACCACCCTCTGCGTGAAAAGGTTGCCCCTCACGTCCCTTCTAAATCTTCCCCCTCACTCTAAACCTATGCCCTCTAGTTCTGGACTCCCCCACCCCAGGGGAAAGACCTTGTCTGTTTACCCTATCCATGCCCCTCAGGATTTTGCTTAATGCTGAAAGCTGCATAAATCATTCAGTTCTCTCTCATACTCGATCCTTCCACCAATGGGAACACTCGATCCTGGCCAGGAATTAGATGGTTTCTGTCCAATCTCCTCTCAGCCTTCTCTTCCCTCATGAGGCCGGACTCCCTTTCTCCAATCTTGCTTGGCGACTGAACCTCCTCATCCATGGAGCCACTCTCGCTAATCTTACCCTCACTCTCTCGCTGGAGCCTTTGCATCCTCTCTGAAGGGTAGCTCCCAGACACAAAAACATCGAGCAATTGTTTATTTGATCATGGATGGGGTGTGAGAGTCCGGGGCGAACAGACAATTTAATTTCCATTCCAAACTCTCCTTGCATTGGTAATGGGCAAGCCATCTTCTTGAATTAGGAATTTGAGTGAAGTTTTATTGTCCTCAAGTACAGGAGTACAGTGAAACGTCTACAAAGTCACCATTCGCAGTATCACCTTTGGTACAGGGCACCTCGGTATAAAACGTTAGATACAAAGTAGATAAATAAAGAAATAAGTTCAAAAGTATAGCCAATACACCCCAATTATGCAGTACGTGTCTGTCTAAGGAAAGATTGAATTGAGTCACCTTGAAGTCTGATAATTCAGGAGAATCCCTACACTGTGGAAGTTGACCATTCAGCTCACTGAGTCTGACCGTCTGAAGAGTATCCCATTCAGACTCACACCCCTACTTTATCCCTACAACCCCATGGCTAACCCACTGAGCATACACATCTTTGGTCACCATGGGAAATTCAGCATGGCCAATCCACCCTAACCTGCACATTAGTCAGGGGAAATGTAGAGTAATAGGGTATGGGTGGGATACTGTTCAGAGGGTTGGTTGGACGGACTTGTTGGCTGCAGGGACTCTACAATCTTTGGATTATGGAGGAAACACACGCCGACACAAGGAGAATGTTCAAACTCCACACAGACAGTCACCTGAGGCTGGGATCAAACCCAGGACCCTGGTACTGTGAGGCAGCAGTGCTGACCACTGAGCCGCTGTGTTGCCCCTGCATCTTCCACTGTTTATGGTTTATAATCTTTACAGTAGATTAATGGGAACCTTTAGCTTTTGTGTGTCAGGCTGGGAAATAGAAGTGAAATTAGATTCAGCGTGCAGTGAACTGTTGAAATGAGTATTACTTTGGAGCAATAGTCAGTGTAGTCACTTTGGGAAACCTCACTAAAAGATGTGCCAGGCCATACTGACATTTAATCAGTTGATAAACAGCACAGGAATAAAAAATAGCAAAAGCTCAACCTCTGCGTATGGATTGTTCTTCTGAGAGTCAAGAATTGATAGACACATCAGTCGAGCAATTAGAAGCTACAAGAGAGAAATAATTAAAAAGCTAATGAAGTGGGCAGTTGTACCAGTACACAAAAGGAGAACTTGTTAAAGCTAAAATTATCAATAAGGGACAAGCTGAAGGAAATTGCCCATATGCGGAGTTAGATTACACGGTGCAAAAATGTATTGATTGTTAGGGGAGCGACAGTGGAAAAGGTGCATACAGATTTAACAGCAGCAACATCTACTCGAGTGCTGCCTGCTGTTTTTAAAAAATTAACCTGCTCCAACGTATCGTTACGCCCCTCCAGCGCAAGAGGGACTTAAAGCTGGACCTCCTGGCTCAGAGGTTGGGGCACTACTACTGCATCACAAGATCCCATCCCTCCCCCGGTACCCCCCATGTTGACCAGTTAATGATGGAGTAATGATACTGATAATGACATGGACACGCGTTTATTGATTATTTTGAAGGCAGTGTTCGAGAGAGGCTTGACCAATCAATGGAGTCAATGGTTATTGGGTGCTCTCATTAGAACATAAGATCTAGGAGCAGGAGTAGGCCATTTGGCCCATCGAGCCTGCCCCACCACTCAATAAGATCATGGCTGACCTTTTACCCGCCCTCTCCCCGTGTCCCTTAATTCCTTTATTGTTAAAATAAAAACCTATCTTAGCTTTCAAAACATTAACTGAAGTAACGTCAGCTACTTCCCTGGGCAGGGAATACCATAGATTCCCAACCGTCTGGGTGAAGAAGTTCCTTCTCAGTTCAGTCCTAAATCTGCTCCCCCTAATCTTGAGGCTATGCCCTCTTGTCCTAGTTTCACCCACCAGTGGGAACATCCTCACGACTTCTATCTTATCTATTCCCTTCATAATTTTATATGTTTCTGTAAGATCCCCCTCATTCTTCTGAATTCCAATGAATATAATCCCAGTCTACTCAACCTCTCCTTATAAGCCAACCCCCTCAACTCAAGGCCATAATGATGACCTCATTGAATGGAGAAGCAGATGTGAGGGGCTGAATGGCCTAGTGCTCTGTATGCCCTAAGTCCCATCTCTGAGCTGAGCTGTCCTCCAAAGTCGCACGGTAGTGTTAGTGTCACTGATGTGGCCAGGCCATCATATCTCTGCTGTGTTTCCGTCTCATCGCCTTCCAATAAGAGTCATGGCCAGCATTTATTGCCCAGAGGACAGTTAAGAGTCAACCCCATTGCTGTGGGTCTGGAGTCACATGTAGGCCAGACCAGGTAAGGATGGCACAATGAGCTCAGGACTGTAACATACATGTAAGTCCCAAACAGCCACCATGCAGTCCAGTTGCAAGTATGACTTCTTGAAGTAGATGTTTGCCCACCGTCAGATGTGTTGTATGATGAATAAATCTGTGGAAAACACATCGAGTGGCATATTTCAGTACACCTGCCCAAGCAGGGCTAGATGGTTGATGGCAGCTTGTAGAAGTGCAGATGCTGGAAAGCTGAAACAATAATACAGTGTGCTGGAGAAACTCAGTATCTGTGCAGAGAAAGCAGAGTTAACATTTCATGTCCAGTCTGACTCTTCCTCAGGACTGACAGCCGTGAGGAAAAGGCGGTATATACACGCTAACGATGGGTTTGAAGCCGAGACAAAGAGAGAGAGAGAATGAGAGTTAGGCAGAGGAAGAGCTGGATGATAGTATGACAGGGAGGAAGAAGGAAACAGAGACTGTAACCACCATGGGATCAAATATCCTTGTGCAGAATTTTATTCTACACATCGGAGAGGCAGCTGGCCATTTGTGTGTGTGTGTGTGTGTCTGTGTGTGTGTGTCAGTGTGTGTGTGTGTGTGTCTGTTTGTGTCTGTGACAGTGGGTGTTGTGTGAGTGTGAGCGTGTATGTGCGCGCGCGTTAGTGTGTGTGAGAGAGTGGGTGTTGTGTGAGTGCGTGTGTGTGTGCGTGCACGTGCGTGTGTATGTGTGTGTGTGTGCACATGCATCTGTGTGTATGTGTGTATATCTTCATCTGTTAAAGCGTGTGTGAATGAGTGAGTGGGTGTTGTGTGAGTGAGTGTGTGTGTGCACTGTGTGAGTGTGTGTGTGAGAGTGGGTGTTGTGTGAATGAGTGAGTGGGTGTTGTGTGAGTGAGTGTGTGTGTGCACTGTGTGAGTGTGTGTGTGAGAGTGGGTGTTGTGTGAATGAGTGAGTGGGTGTTGTGTGAGTGAGTGTGTGTGTGCACTGTGTGAGTGTGTGTGTGAGAGTGGGTGTTGTGTGAATGAGTGAGTGGGTGTTGTGTGAGTGAGTGTGTGTGTGCACTGTGTGAGTGTGTGTGTGAGAGTGGGTGTTGTGTGAATGAGTGAGTGGGTGTTGTGTGAGTGAGTGTGTGTGTGCACTGTGTGAGTGTGTGTGTGAGAGTGGGTGTTGTGTGAATGAGTGAGTGGGTGTTGTGTGAGTGAGTGTGTGTGTGCACTGTGTGAGTGTGTGTGTGAGAGTGGGTGTTGTGTGAATGAGTGAGTGGGTGTTGTGTGAGTGAGTGTGTGTGTGCACTGTGTGAGTGTGTGTGTGAGAGTGGGTGTTGTGTGAATGAGTGAGTGGGTGTTGTGTGAGTGAGTGTGTGTGTGCACTGTGTGAGTGTGTGTGTGAGAGTGGGTGTTGTGTGAATGAGTGAGTGGGTGTTGTGTGAGTGAGTGTGTGTGTGCACTGTGTGAGTGTGTGTGTGAGAGTGGGTGTTGTGTGAATGAGTGAGTGGGTGTTGTGTGAGTGAGTGTGTGTGTGCACTGTGTGAGTGTGTGTGTGAGAGTGGGTGTTGTGTGAATGAGTGAGTGGGTGTTGTGTGAGTGAGTGTGTGTGTGCACTGTGTGAGTGTGTGTGTGAGAGTGGGTGTTGTGTGAATGAGTGAGTGGGTGTTGTGTGAGTGAGTGTGTGTGTGCACTGTGTGAGTGTGTGTGTGAGAGTGGGTGTTGTGTGAATGAGTGAGTGGGTGTTGTGTGAGTGAGTGTGTGTGTGCACTGTGTGAGTGTGTGTGTGAGAGTGGGTGTTGTGTGAATGAGTGAGTGGGTGTTGTGTGAGTGAGTGTGTGTGTGCACTGTGTGAGTGTGTGTGTGAGAGTGGGTGTTGTGTGAATGAGTGAGTGGGTGTTGTGTGAGTGAGTGTGTGTGTGCACTGTGTGAGTGTGTGTGTGAGAGTGGGTGTTGTGTGAATGAGTGAGTGGGTGTTGTGTGAGTGAGTGTGTGTGTGCACTGTGTGAGTGTGTGTGTGAGAGTGGGTGTTGTGTGAATGAGTGAGTGGGTGTTGTGTGAGTGAGTGTGTGTGTGCACTGTGTGAGTGTGTGTGTGAGAGTGGGTGTTGTGTGAATGAGTGAGTGGGTGTTGTGTGAGTGAGTGTGTGTGTGCACTGTGTGAGTGTGTGTGTGAGAGTGGGTGTTGTGTGAATGAGTGAGTGGGTGTTGTGTGAGTGAGTGTGTGTGTGCACTGTGTGAGTGTGTGTGTGAGAGTGGGTGTTGTGTGAATGAGTGAGTGGGTGTTGTGTGAGTGAGTGTGTGTGTGCACTGTGTGAGTGTGTGTGTGAGAGTGGGTGTTGTGTGAATGAGTGAGTGGGTGTTGTGTGAGTGAGTGTGTGTGTGCACTGTGTGAGTGTGTGTGTGAGAGTGGGTGTTGTGTGAATGAGTGAGTGGGTGTTGTGTGAGTGAGTGTGTGTGTGCACTGTGTGAGTGTGTGTGTGAGAGTGGGTGTTGTGTGAATGAGTGAGTGGGTGTTGTGTGAGTGAGTGTGTGTGTGCACTGTGTGAGTGTGTGTGTGAGAGTGGGTGTTGTGTGAATGAGTGAGTGGGTGTTGTGTGAGTGAGTGTGTGTGTGCACTGTGTGAGTGTGTGTGTGAGAGTGGGTGTTGTGTGAATGAGTGAGTGGGTGTTGTGTGAGTGAGTGTGTGTGTGCACTGTGTGAGTGTGTGTGTGAGAGTGGGTGTTGTGTGAATGAGTGAGTGGGTGTTGTGTGAGTGAGTGTGTGTGTGCACTGTGTGAGTGTGTGTGTGAGAGTGGGTGTTGTGTGAATGAGTGAGTGGGTGTTGTGTGAGTGAGTGTGTGTGTGCACTGTGTGAGTGTGTGTGTGAGAGTGGGTGTTGTGTGAATGAGTGAGTGGGTGTTGTGTGAGTGAGTGTGTGTGTGCACTGTGTGAGTGTGTGTGTGAGAGTGGGTGTTGTGTGAATGAGTGAGTGGGTGTTGTGTGAGTGAGTGTGTGTGTGCACTGTGTGAGTGTGTGTGTGAGAGTGGGTGTTGTGTGAATGAGTGAGTGGGTGTTGTGTGAGTGAGTGTGTGTGTGCACTGTGTGAGTGTGTGTGTGAGAGTGGGTGTTGTGTGAATGAGTGAGTGGGTGTTGTGTGAGTGAGTGTGTGTGTGCATTGTGTGTGTGTGTGTGTGAGAGTGGGTGTTGTGTGAGTGAATGTGTGTGTGTGTGTGTGTGTGTGGAGGGGGTAATGGGGTGAACGTGGGGGTTGGGGGTTGGGGAAGGTGATGGAGATTGAAACTTATATTGGTTTCCTCCCCTTTTACTAACAAGTGACAGCTCTCTGGTTCTCGTAGATTACCACAAACTCTTGTACTTACCTGAATGTCCCTGATCTGCTCTCTCTCTCCAGAGCAGACCATTCCATTAGTTCTTCATGGTCTCTTGACCGTTAACTGCTGATGGCCCTGATCCATCACGATATGCATCACCGCCTCGTGGTCATCTCCAATCCCTTTCTATTTGAGTTATTATTGTCACATCCCCCTGGGTACAGTGAACGATGTTCTTCCTTGTGCAGCACAGGCACACTCCTGATGAAGGGCTCATGCCTGAAACGTCGACCCTCCTGCTCCTCGGATGCTGCCTGACCGGCCGTGTTTTTCCAGCGCCACACTTTTCAACTCTGACTCTCTATCATCTGCAGTCCTCACTTTCTCCCAGATCATACCAGACAGAGTGTGTTTGGGTGATAGAACAGAGCTTAAAAATGTGTTGCTGGAAAAACGCAGCAGGTGCTGGAAAAACGCAGCAGGTCAGGCAGCATCCAAGGAGCAGGAGAATCGACGTTTCGGGCATAAGCCCTTCTTCAGGAATCATTCCTGAAGAAGGGCTTATGCCCGAAACGTCGATTCTCCTGCTCCTTGGATGCTGCCTGATCTGCTGCGCTTTTCCAGCAACACATTTTCAGCTCCGATCCCCAGCATCTGCAGTCCCCACTTTCTCCTGACAGGACAGAGCTGCAGAGAAGGTGTGAGATCACACAGCAAGATCAACATTGGATTTGAAATTTGAGTGGTCGGTTCAGAAATCTAATAACAGGGTGGAAGAAGCTGTTCTTGAATCTGTTCTGACATCGTTGCTGTCCTCCTTGACCCTCCTTCATTCCGGAAAATCCCAGAGGAATAAATTAAGTGATCGCCCTGACCAGCAGGTTGGGTCAGCCATGAAAGAACCTGAGCGTGTGATTGAAATGAAGTCCTGAACCGATCTCACTGCCCTTTCCTGGACCTTGAAGGAATTTGACCACAGGCCGCAACAGCAGAACCTTCCCCACCCCACAACTAACCACACACACGGTGGCTTTTAGTGCATGAAGGTAGATGAAAGCAGCTATTTTCTAATGACGTTGTGGAAACAATCTGGGAAATATAGATAGCTGTGCACCTTGTTTGGCTTTCCCGCTGCCCCAGAGAAGTATTGAGAGAGACGCCGTGAGACCTTCCCAGAGTGGGGGCTGTAGCAGATGGCCTGTCAGTTTATGGACCCAGTGGAAGAAACCTTAGCTCCAACACCACCAAAACCTAGTGGGGTTGCTCGCCCAGTGAAGCTGGCATTAACAAAGAAAAGAGTATGTGGTCCCACAGCCAAGATGTGAAAGCTTTCCTCCCAGATCCGGAATACAGTGAGAGCTGTAATGGTAACGCCGCAGGAGACCGATGTCAAAGCTGCGCAGCGATTCGCTGAATTCATCCACAATTTGGCAAACTGATTGGCCAGGGTGAGAACCATTACAACGGCCCAGTGTCAAGGATGTGCAGTGCCCCTGGTGCACACAGCAGGAGTGACTAGTGACGGCAATGCCAGAGCTGAAACAATGATTGATGGTGAAGTCTCCCCCTGCTGCTGAGACAGGGCCTGAAGCAAACCTCACATAGTGAGAAGATCCACAGCTTTATCACAAACACAATACTCACAGCAAAAGTCTCTGGCCATATCTTAGTCTTTCCTTGTCAATGTTTTAGAAGATACAAAAGGACAGTTCAATCTGACTACAGGCTATTTCAAAGCACCTCTCTTAAGCCCCTACTACCCACCATGAACAATGTTATTCCAATGGTGGGTAGAGATCCCATCTGGATGTCACATACAAACAGGGGAGGCAGAGGTCCATTGCAGACCAGCTGCCCAGAACAGCACTCCCCATGAAGAAAATAGAAATGCAGACGGTGAAATCTTCCAGGTTCAAAATGTGTCACTATAGCCTGGTTCTCAGAGAGTCATCAACCCACCAGAGACATGGAATATAACAAGCACCCTGCTCCAATTAAGAAAACTATCCAATTACGTACAATTTGGGTGGCACGGTGGCTCAGTGGTTAGCACTGCAGTCTCACAGCCCCAGGTTTGATTCCACCCTTGGGTGACTGTCTGTGTGGAGTTTGCATGTTCTTCCTGTCGCTGTGTGGATCTCCTCCGGGTGCTCCGGTTTCCTCCCACAGTCCAACGGTGTGCAGGTTAGGGGGAACTGGCCATGCTAAATTGTTCATAGGGTCCAGGGATGTATCAGTTAGGTGCATTAGTCAGGGGTAAATGTCGAGTGAAAGGGAAGTGGGTGTGGGTAGGTTTCTCTTTGGAGGGGCAGTGTGGACTTGTTGGGCTGAATGGCCTGTTTCCACACTGTCAGGATTTGGTCATTCTTCAGATGTAATTCTCCAAGTGCAGTCAGATTAGTGATGGAAGGACAGCCAGAGAGCATCAAGGACACATCTGTTGCTATAAGACAGCAAGGAGGATTCGGAGATGAATTAACAAGATGGCATTTGTACCAAAGGAAATAGAATCATTATCCCAAATGGGTTGAGAGGAGAGATGCCAACACACCTCCATGTCAGCCATCAAGGAATTGAGTCGATTCTGAGGAGGGCAAGAGATGTGTTCTGTTGGTCAAACATGGAGCACATCAACCAGAGGCAAGCCATTAACAAAGAATGAGCTCTCTGACCGAGGGAGATACCAGTTACACACCACGTCCCAGAGAGAGCACGGGTGGAGCCGGGAGTGGGTCCCTTCACTCTCACCGAGTCCGGATGAAGGTTGTAAGTTTGCTCGCTGAGCTGGCAGGTTTGTTTTCAGATGTTTCGTCGCCATGCTCGGTAACATCTTCAGTGAGCCACTGGTGAAGCGCTGGTGTTCTGTCCTGCTTGCTATTTGTGTGTCTTGGTCTGTTGTGCTGAGTGATATCATTTCCTGTTCTTTTTCTCAGAGGTTGGTAGATGGGGTCCAAATCGATGTGTTTACTGTTGGAGCTCTGGTTAGAATGCCAGGCCTCTAGGAATTCCCATGTGTGTCTTTGTTTAGCCTGTCCCAGGATGGAGGTGTTGTCCCAAAGTGGTGTCTTTCTGCGTCTGTGTGTAAGGATACTAGTGATAGAGGGTCATGTCTTTTGGTGGCTAGTTGGTATTTGTGGATCCTAGTGGCTAGTTTTCTGCCTGTCTGTCCTATGCAGTGTTACAGTCCTTGTATGGTATTTTGTAAACGACATTCATTTTGCTGGTCATTGGTATAGGGTCCTTTGGGTTCACCAGTAGCTGTTTCAGTGTGTTGGTAGGTTTATGGGCTACCATGATGCCAAGGGGTCGGAGTGGTCTGGTAGTCATCTCCGAGATGTCTTTGATGTACGGTAGTATGGGCGTGTTGAGCCTGCTTGTTTGGGTTTGTTGGTTAAGGATCGACAGACTGGATGCCTTGTCGCAGGACATGACTATCAGGGAGGTGGATCTGTTAGCCACCAGTGATTAACACTGAGATTGTCGGGTGACTATTAGCACAGGTCAGCTGCTGTGACATTCCCAGTATCTCCGCGAACAACAACCACCCTCAGTCGGCGAGAATCGGAAGGATTCAGTTGCATCATGAAAGATTGGAAAATTTAACAGCACACACCATTGCCACACAATCCCCAGTCAAACGGAAAGGGTGGGCAGGGGGAGACAGTGACAATCCCCAATGGAATCACACAAGAAATGGAGGAAATCCTGTACAGATGTACACAAGGCAATCAGCTGGAGAAACATACTGACCGAGAGTATGGGCAGTATTCCGGTATAATATCACACACGATGCTGAGTGGGCCGTTCAGAACAAGCAACGACCGAGAAAGGTATTAATATAGAACATAGAACATTACAATGCAGTACAGGCCGTTCAGCCCTCGATGTTGCACTGACCTGTGGAACCAATCTGAAGCCCGTCTATCCTACACTATTCCATCCATATGCCTGTCCAATGACCATTTAAATGCCCTTAAAGTTGATGAGTCTACTACTGTTTCAGGCAGTGTGTTCCACACCCCTACTACTCTCTGAGTAAAGAAACTACCTCTGACATCTGTCCTATACCCATCACCCCTCAATTTAAAGCTACGTCCCCTCGTGCCAGCCATCACCATCCGAGGAAAAGGGCTCTCACTGTCCACCCTATCTAGCCCTCGGATTATCTGGTATGCCTGTTTTCAGTCAACTTTTAACCTTCTTCTCTCTAAAGAAAACAGCCTCAAGTCCCTCAGCTTTTCCTCATAAGACCTTCCCTCCATACCAGGCAACATCCTGGTAAATCTCCAATGAACCTTTTCCAAGGCTTCCACATCCTTCCTATAATGTGGTGACCAGAACTGTACACAATACTCCAAGTGCAGTCGTCGTATTAGGCCTGATCTTCTCCCAGAAACCACCATTATATCATAATACGGTGTGAAAGGCTGTCTTCTTTCACAAGGACACGTTGATTTTACAATCTCTCCGGATTTCCCTTCAGCCCTGTTGAATGCTTGGGGATCACGGCTTTAGCCAGGGTTGCTGCTGGTTACCTGGATGCTCTGTGTTCCCATGATGCTCACCGCAGCTCCACTGTGTACCCTCTAGAGTGATATCTCCAACCTGGATGCTGGCCACGCTCCAGCAGAAACCCTTCCACCAAGCCGCTGCTCTGTCAACACTATCTTCCTGTGAACCCATCCTTTACATTCTGTGCTGATGTAAATGGGGAGCCAGGTTCGAATCCCCCCACAGCAGCTGATTGAATTTGAATTCAATAAAACTCTGGAATGAAGAATCAAATGATGACCATGAATCCATTACGATTGTTAGAAAAACCCACCTGGGTCACTAATGTCCTTTAGGGAAGGAAACTGCCATCCTTACCACGTCTGGCCTACATGTGACTCCAGACCCACAGCGATGGGGTTGACTCTTAACTGCCCTCTGGACAGTTAGGGATGGCCAATAAATACTGGCCTAGCCAGCAACGCCTTCATCCCATGAATGAATAAAGAAAATATAATGGATAATGTATGAAGACCAGCTTTATGCTGCAGTGAAGTTGGTTGTCAGGAGTGATCTGTGTAAGGAGGTTAACGGTAATTGTAAACGGTAAGGTCAGAGACTAGGAATACTACGGTGAATAACTTACCTCCTGACTCCCCAAAGCCTGTCCCACAAGGCACAAGGTAGGAGTGTGATGGAATACTCCCCACTTTCCCTGGATGGGAGCAGCCCCAACAACACTCAAGAAGCTTAATACCATCTTGGATTGATTGGCACCACGTCCATAAACATTCACCCCCTCCACCACCAACGCTTAGCAGCAGCAGTGTGTACTGTCTACTAAAGATGCACTGCAGAAATTCACCAAAGCTCCTTAGGCAGCACCTTCCAAACCCACGACACTTCCATCTGGAAGGACAAGGGCAGCAGATACACACGAGCACACCAGTTCCCCTCCAAACGCCTGACCATCCTAATTTGGAAATATATCGCTGTTCCTTCACTGTCACTGGGTCAAAATCCTGGAATCCCCTCCCTAAGGGCATTGTGGGTCAACCCACAGCACATGGACTGCAGCGGTTCAAGAAGGCAGCTCACCCCCACCTTCTCAAGGGGGCAACTAGGGACGGGTGATAAATGCTGGGCCCTGCCAGTGATGCCCACGTCCAGTAAGTGAAGGGCTTCAACTGGATACAGCCAAGCAAGACTGATGAGCTTGTGTTAGTCTTTTTTTTAATAAGAACCTCTTAGCAAGAAATTCAAATTGCAAGTCCTGACTCCATCTGTGTCTGACAGGACTACGCCCGATGAAGAGAGAGAACTGAAAACTGACACAGTTGCTCTCTTGGATGAACCAATTAAAAAAAGAACCTCAAATTGATTGGACCAGTCTCTGGGTTTAAGTGACAGTTAAGAGCACTTCACAGAAGTGGATTGTCTCCTCAGCCGCACAGTGAGATTACTGCCTGAGGAGACATTATTCTCGCTGTAACTGGGTTTTGTCCGATTGTAATTAAATGTCCCCAGCTTGACCTGAGCTCCCGTGAAGAGTGAAATAATTCACCCACTGCCACCTCGCAATTCCTTGATCTGTCACAAAGTCTCATTCAATTTTCCAACTTGCCAGAGTACAGCGCCATTCTGATGTCAAAATCTAGGTGAATTATTTATTTATTCGAACCCCAGAGAGGCTGCCAATTGATTTGTTTCAGTACTTATTTGCGAATTTAATATTTGATCCTGGAAGAATGCAAATTATTTTTCTCCTTTCTCACAACTTGTGTCAAATAACAATCACAGTCTGTGTCACCTCCTTACAGTGAGAGGTCTTCACATCACCCAAACCTATCCTAGCCCTCTGCTCACCCTAACATCGAACCAGATTTTCATAGAATCACAACAGAATAGAAAGCAGGCCCTTTGGCCCAATATGTCCATGCTGACCCTCCAAACAATAACCCAGCCAGACTCATTCCCTACCCTATTACTCGACATTTACCCCTGACTAATACACCCAACCTACACATCCCTAAACACTATGGGCAATTCACCTAATCTGCACATCTTCAGATTGTGGGAAGAAACTGGAGCACCTGGAGGAAACCCATGCAGACACAGGGAGAATGTGCAAACTCCACACAGACAGTCACCCGAGGCTGGAATCAAACCTGGGACCGTGAAGCAGCAGTGCTAACCACTGAGCCACTGTGCTGCCTGAAGGACAGCTGATAATATCCACTATTGCATGGGCTTACCTATACTCTTCAGCTCAGAAAATATTCGCTCACTGCATTAGATTAATGGATAATTGGAATTCTGGACAATCCAAGATGGAAGATGGGAAAAAATTGTGACTGTATGAGCTGGTCCTTTTTTTGAGGTAGTTAAGGTGTTGGAAGTAATTTTCTCAAATTCCAGGAACAGCAATTACTGTTTTATAAGCCATGATTTGGAGATGTCGGTGTTGGACTGGGGTGGACAATGTTAAAAATCACACAGCACCAGGTTATAGTCCAACAGGTTTAATTGGAAGAACCAGCTTTCGGAGTGCTGCTCCTTTGTCAGGTGGTTGCGGAGTACAAGATTGTAAGGCACATAATTTATGCAAAAGTTCACAGTGTGACGTAATTGAAATTATATTGAAAAAGACCTGGATTGTTTGTTAAGTCTCTCATCTTTTAGAATGACTATGTTGGTTTCAGTTCTCTCATATGTAAATCACAAAACGTTTTTTAGAAGTTACATTCTCAGGTTAACTTTAACAATTGGAGTCATGTTGGCCCAGATAATGTATTGAAGGTGTGAGCTTCCCTGTGTGAGACTGTCTGTGCCACAATAGTCAACATGACATGGAGCAAGGCCAATTTATCACAGTATTAGGCAAGAACTTTCAAAAGCTGATTGGGCACAGACGTTTGCAGGTAAAGGGACGGCTGGAAAATGAGAAGCCTTCAGAAATGAGATAACAAGAATCCAGAGAAAGTATATTCCTGTTCGGGTGAAAGGAAAGGCTGGATGAGTGTTTGGTTGAGAAAAAGAAGGAAGCAGATGTCAGGTATAGACAGGAGAGATCGAGTGAATCCTTAGAATCCTTGGCAGTAGGAGTATACTTAAGAGGGAAATCAGGAGGGCAAAAAGGAGACATGAGATAGCTTTGGCAAATAGAATTAAGGAAAATCCAAAGAGATTTTATAAATATATTAAGGACAAAAGGGTAACTAGGGAGAGAATAGGGCCCCTGAAAGATCAGCAAGGCGGCCTTTGTGTAGAACCACAGGAGATGGGGGAGATACTAAACGAATATTTTGCATCAGTGCTTACTGTGGAAAAGGATGTGGAAGATATAGAATGTGGGGAAATAGATGGTGACATCTTGAAAAATCTCCATATTACAGAGGAGGAAGTGACGGATGTTTTGAAACGCATAAAGGTGAATAAATCCCCAGGACCTGATCAGGTGTACCTGAGAACCCTGTGGGAAGCTAGAGAAGTGATTGCTGGGCCTCTTGCTGAGATATTTGTATCATCGATAGTCACAGGTGAGGTGCCAAAAGACTGGAGGTTGGCAAACATGGTGCCACTGTTTAAGAAAGGTGGTAAAGACAAGCCAGAGAACTATAGACCAGTGAGCCTGACCTCGGTGGTGAGCAAGTTGTTGGAGGGAATCCCGAGGGACAGGATTTACATGTATTTGGAAAGGCAAGGACAGATTGGGAATAGTCAACATGGTTTTGTGCGTGGGAAATCATGTCTCACAAACTTGATTGCATTTTTTGAAGAAGTAACAAAGAGGATTGATGAGGGCAGAACAGTGGATGTGATCTACATGAGGGGTGGCACGGTGGCTCAATGGTTAGCACTGCTGCCTCACAGTGCCAAGGACCCAGGTTTGATTCCAGCGACTGCCAGTTTGGAGTTTGCACATTCTCCCCGTGTCTGCGTGGGTTTCCTCCCCCAGTCCAAAGATGGCTGGGATTAGTAATGGGAAATTGTCTCATAATGTTCAGGGATGTGGAGGTTGGGTGCATTAGTCATGGGAAATGTACAGTAATAGGTTAGGGGAATAGGTTTGGGTGGGATATTCTTCGGAGGGCCAGTGTAGACTTGTTGGGCCAAAAGGCCTGTTTCCCCACTGTAGGGATCATGGGGTGGCACAGTGGTTAGCACTGCTGCCTCACAGCACCAGAGACCCGGGTTCAATTCCTGCCTCAGGCGACTGACTGTGTGGAATTTGCACGTTCTCCCCCAGTCTGCGTGGGTTTCCTCCGGGTGTTCCGGTTTCCTCCCACAGTCCAAACATCTGCAGGTTAGGTGAATTGGCCATGCTAAATTGCCCCTAGTGTTAGGTGAAGGGGTTAAATGTAGGAGAATGGGTGGGTTGCGCTTCGGCGGGTCGGTGTGGACTTGTTGGGCCGAAGGGCCTGTTTCCACACTGTAAGTAATCTAATCTACATGGGCTTCAATAAGGCGTTCGACAAGGTTCCCCATGGGAGACTGATTAGCAAGGTTAGATCATACGGAATACAGGGAGAACTAGCCATTTGGATACAGAACTGACTCAAAGATAGAAGACAGAGGGTGGTGGAGGGTTATTTTCCAGACTGGAGGCCTGTGACCAGTGGAGTGCCACAAGGATCAGTGTTGGGTCCTCTACTTTTTGTCATTTATATAAATGATTTGGATGTGAACATAAGAGGTACAGTTAGTAAGTTTGCAGATGACACCAAAATTGGAGGTGTAGTGGACAGCGAAGACGGTTACCTCAGATTACAACGGGATCCTGATCAGATGGACCAGTGGTCTGAGGAGTGGCAGATGGAGTTTAATTTAGATAAATTTTGGGAAAGCAAATCTGAGCAGAACTTATCCACTTAATGGTAAGGTCCTCGGGAGTGTTGCTGAACAAAGAGACCTTGAAGTGCAGGTTCATAGCTCCTTGAAAGTGGAGTCTCAGGTAGATAGGATAGTGAAGAAGGCGTTTGGTATGCTTTCCTTTATTGGTCAGAGTGTTGAGTACAGGAGTTGGGAGGTCATGTTGCGACTATACAGGACATTGGTTAAGCCACTTTTGGAATATTGTGTGCAATTCTGGTCTCCTTCCTATCAGAAAGATGTTGTGAAACTTGAAAGGATTCAGAAAAGATTTACAAGGATGTTGCCAGGTTGGAGGGTATGAGCTACAGGGAGAGGTTGAATAGGCTGGGGCTGTTTTCCCTGGAGTGTCGGAGGCTGAGGGGTGATCTTATAGAGGTTTACAAAATTATGAGGGGCATGGATAGGGGAAATAGACAAGGTATTTTCCCTGGGGTCGGTGAGTCCAGAACCAGAGGTTTAGGGTGAGAGCGGAAAGATATAAAAGAGACCTAAGGGGCAACTTTTCACACAGAGGGTGGTGTGTGTGTATGGAATGAGCTGCCAGAGGAAGTGGTGGAGACTGGTACAATTATAGCATTTAAAAGGCATCTGGATGGGTATATGAATAAGGGTGTGGAGGGATTTGGGTCAAGTGCTGGCAACTCGGACTAGATTAGGTTAGGATATCTGGTCGGCATGGACGAGTTGGACTGAAGGGTCTGTTTCTGTGCTGTGCATCACTATGATGCTATAAACCTAATCATAAACTATCATGGGAGGAGGTGAGGAATTGTGAATTAAAGCAAGTTGTATAGTTTTTGACATAGTTATACACAAACATCAGAAAGTTTAGTACTAAGTAAGGTCAGAAAGGACATATCTGTTAAAACTTTTCATCTTGCACTCATCAGGACAATTTGCAAGAATGTCAATATTAAGGAGAACCCAGATTTGTCGATGTTGTGATTGGACATCATTTACAAACCAATCTCTCAGTAATCATTCAATTAGTGCATTCTCCAATGCCTCTACCAATCAGAGTCCAAACAAAAAGCATGGTCAACTGCTTGTTCGGTGGAGTCCGGAGACCATGTATATATGGGCTGTGGGTGTTTGCACTTTTTTGCTCCCTTTTTGATTTTCTTAAAAACCTTCTCCTCTGTTTTTGGCTGCAATTCAGTCCCACACTCCTGATCTTTGGGCACCCGGTACGGAGGAGGGAGGGCAGGTCTGAAGACCTCCTCGTGGGTCTGCTCCTGGGCCTGGCCAAACTGGCCATCAACAGGTCCAGGCAGCGGGCCGTGGAGGGAGTCGTTAGGGCCGACTGCCTGCCCCTCTTCCGCGGTTACGTTAGGGCCCGGGTGTCTTTGGAGAAGGAGCACGCGATGTCCACCAACACCCTGGAGTTGTTCAGGGAGAGGTGGGCGCCGCAGGGAGTGGAGTGCATCATTTCCCCCTCCAACTCTATTTTGATTTAGTCCCTACCCTCCCCTTCACTGTTTTGATCACACAGCACTGCCCTTTGATGGGAAGGGCAGTGTTTGTCACCGTCCTCTCGGGTGTTTTCCTATCTTCCTGGTGGTGGAAATTGAATAAAGATTCGTGCACTTTGTATCACTCACTGTGTCTCACACCTACACACACACACCATGGGTGCTGGGGTAAAAATAAGCACTACCGCAGTTAGGCGGGAGTGTGGGGGGAAAAAAGAACAGGAGTGTTAGCCGGAAAGTGGGTTGGGGTGGGCTGCCTTAGAGTGGTCGGAAGGTGGGAGGGACGGGGGCTTGCTGGGCCTGTATTGTCTGCACTTTTGTATGCAACAGTATTGTCTAATGTACAAATGTCCTTGTCACTGTCTTGTCATATGTGAAACTGGGATTTGAGGTTTGTCCTCATCTCCCTGTAAAATGGTTGAACGGTAGGGTTTGTGGCCTAGCTTTGCTGCTCCTCTCCCTTGTAAAATTGCTGTCTCTTGTGTATAGCTGTAAATGTTTTTTGTAAATTGTTTTGTAATTTGTTTAATAAAATTTAAAAAAATAAAATAAACAGGAGTGTTCACCCGGTACGGAGGAAGGAGGGTAGGTCTGAAGACCTCCTCGTGGGTCTGCTCCTGGGCCTGGCCAAACTGGCCATAAACAGGTCCAGGCAGCGGGCCGTGGAGGGGGTCGTTAGGGCTGACTGCCTGCCCCTCTTCCGCGGTTATGTTAGAGCCCGGGTGTCCTTGGAGAAGGAGCACGCGGTGTCCACCAACACCCTGGAGTTGTTCAGGGAGAGGTGGGCGCCGCAGGGAGTGGAGTGCATTATTTCTCCCTCCAACTCTATTTGATTTAGTCCCTACCCTCCCCTTCACTGTTTTGATCACAGCATTGCCCTTTGATGGGAAGGGCAGTGTTTGTCACTGGCCACTCAGGTGTTTCCTTTGTTCCTGGTGGTGGGAATTGAATAAAGATTCATGCACCTTGTGTCTCTCACTGTGTCTCACACGTGCACACATACATGGGTAAGGAAAAAAATAAATAAGTAAATAAATAAACAGGAGTGTGAAGGAGTCTCCTGTCTCCAGGGACTGGCTCTGAGCTGGCCGGTCAGTCTCCATGTGCTGTGCATGTATCAATAAAGGGGTGATTTGGTGATGGGATAGCGGCATCGATGAAGTTATCTCAACCTGCCCTTGTCCCCAAACCCACCAGATTGGCTGCAATGTCTCCCCCAGTGCCACCAGGGCACTGACCAGCTCTCCCCCCCACCCCGTACACCGGACCAGTTGAAACTGCCTCTGCTCTGCCAATGTCTGCCATCGAACAGAAACCCAGTAGGGAGTGCACTGTCCATTCAGACCAGCCCTTAGACACGGCAGGACACTGGGGAGCTCAATGAAGTCACAAGATCACCATCACCGCCCCCCCCTCACCCCCCCCCCCCCGCTACCTAGAACTGGCCTGTGTGCTGTAATCTGCGTTAAACTGATCCATTTCCTTTTGGAAATAGGTGATATTGTCACCAGCTGGAATTCCAGTGAGAGATTGGGCCAGGATATTTCTACCCCATGTGGTCAACTTTAAATGGCAGTGCACGCATTCGCAGGAAATATCCCACTGTCACTGGGTCAGAAATCCTGGTACATCCTCCTTATTGGCTCCCTAGGTACCCTGGCATTGGACAGACTGCAAGATGACAGATCCCCACCCCCCCCCTCTCCCCCCCCCCCCCCCCCCCCCCCCCACCCTTCTCCGAGTAATGAGTGATACGGTCTAGTCAATGGCACCACATCCTGTCACTGAATGTATTAAAAAAGAATGAGTTGCTCACTATTCCATTCCCTTCCTTGACATACCCAGCACCACCCCCGCGCCCCCATCCTGAATACAGCCTCAATTTTCCATAGACCTGGGGATCACAACTCCTCATGTTCAGATCCTACACTGGCTCAATAGTTCATCCGAGCAGAATGGAGAATTGTCCAATCATATTACCTTGCTGGGGTTCCTGAGATGGGGAGATGAACTAACAACTTGTGACTGTTTGTCTGAGTATGAAAGATGGAAGCTAGCTAAAATGTGCAATTGGTGGGGGAAGCTAGGAGCTGTGTGACTTTAGCTCCCTTGACTGGATGGCTGACCCATAATGCAGAGTGATACTAACAGTGTGGGTTCAATCCCTCCACTAACTTAGGTTACAGTGAAGGACTCATAGGCTCAACCTTTTCTGAGGCGAGGTGACCCTCAGGTTAAACCCCCAGCAGTTGTCTCTGTCTAATGAGGGAGAGCAGTTCCCTGCTCTACATGGATTGTCAATAGCAATTGTCCCCGCTTCTAAAAGCCACACCAAAGTTATTGTGAATCTCGACTTCACAAGAATAACAGTGGGATCTAGTCCCATCAGACAGGATCTGTAAGCCCTTACATGCTTGAGAAAAATTCCAACCCTCTTAACAAAAGTTTGCACGTTCTCCCCGTGTCTGGGTGGGTTTCCTCCCACCGTCCAGTTACGTGCAGGTTAGGGTGGATTGGCCATGGGAAATTGCCCAGACTAGGTGGGTTAGCCATGGGAAATGTTGGGTTATAGGGATAGGATAGGGGAATGGGGATAGGTGGGAGGCTCTTTGGAAGGCCGAATGGCCTACTCCCACACTGTAGGGACTCTATGAAGTGCACAACATTTTCCAGGTACCTGCCTCAGTGGGAATGGAATACTCAAATAGAGTAAACAATGCTTGCAACAAAGAGACAGGGATTTTGTGTGTGTGTGTGTGCGCGCGCATTTGTGTGTGGGTGTGTATGTGCATGCGTGCGTGTGTGTGTGTGCGCGCGTGCGTGTGTGGGTGTGTATGTGCATGCGTGCGTGTGTGTGTGCGTGCGTGCGTGTGTGGGTGTGTATGTGCATGCGTGCGTTTGTGTGTGTGCATTTGTGTATGGGAAGGGAGGGGTTGTCATTGTTAAAAATGTACTCAGTCGAACCTGCCACACCCACACACTCCCAGCACATCTTTGGTGGTCAATGGAGCGCAGGAAGCAGCTAATATTTCTCCGCTGTTGTAGTGAAGTGACTGTTGTGCTTTGAGGGATTGCTGGACAGTACACAATCCCAGACTGTTCCACAGATTGAGAGCCAGAATTTACATTTTTCTTCTTGGGAGAATTAGTCTAAAAAAGTATTGAGGATACGCTATAAGTGAAAACAAAGCCTCCTCGCTTCTAGGAATTATCCACAGTGTTTCTCAAACAATCAGAACCCAAATTATTTTGAAGTTGTCCCAGTTGTGCTCTTCTACCAGTGGGTCCTTTTTAATAACGATTCTGCTTTTAGCTGAAACCTTTCATTCATTCTTGTCTTGCCTCTGTAATGAGGTGTACTGTCAGCCGTTGAGTTTGCAATCTCTCTGTGTTCCCCTACATGCTCTCCGGCTTCACTTGATCTGTCCCATCATCCACCTTCTACTCAACTGCATTGCCTGAGGAACTGAGACTGTTGGTTGGCGCCAGGTTTTCATTTTGTTTTGAAGTGATCCAGGACAGCCCAACATCCTGGTACATGTGCATGTGGTTCAGTTATTTAAGAGCAAAATCATTCATTTCAAGAGAGTTGAGGTTGACAAACTGCGCAAGATGATTCTTGTCGCAACAAAATAATTGACACTTGCTGTGAGAAACTGCCCAAAGAATCATCTTCATTTCTGTCACAGAACACCATCAACAGAGCCTCACACTCCTTCCTCTCTCTCTCTCTCTCTCTCGATCTATCTGGCTCTCTCTCTCTCTCTCTCCCTTTCCTTGTCTTCTCCCACTAGTTAGTTAACTGAATGATTGGTTTGCAATGCAGAGTAATGCCATACAGCATGGGTTCAATTCCCGCACTGGCTGAGATTACAATGACGTTTCTCGATCTCGTTCCCCTTGTCTGAGTTACTGCGACCTTCAGATTACACCACTGTCTCTCCCTAATGAGAGCACATGCCTAAGGTAACTGTATCAGTTAGAAGTCCCCGGAGTGAAAACAGGCAGTAATCTCAAGTTTTGAGAAGATTTGTAGCTCAGGTTGAGGTTCTGGTTGTAGGTTTGCTCGCTGAGCTGGAAGGTTCATTTTCAGATGTTTCGTCACCTACTAGGTAACATCTTCAGTGAGCCTCTGGATGAAGCACTGGTGGTGTAGACCGCTTTCTATTTATATGCTTGGGTTTCATTGGGTTGGTGGTGTCATTTCCTATGCTGATGTCATTTCCTGTTCTTTTTCTCAGAGGGTGATAAATGGGATTCAAGTCAATATGTTTGTTGATAGAGTTCCAGTTAGAATGCCATGCTTCTAGGAATCCTCGTGCCTGTCTCTGTTTGGCTTGTCCTAGGATGGATGTGTTGTCCCAGTCGAAGTGGTGTCCTTCCTCATCTGTATGTAAGGATACTAGCGAGAGAGGGTCATGTCATTTTGTGGCTAGTTGTTGTTAGTGTATCCTGGTGGCTAGTTTTCTGCCTGTTTGTCCAATGTAATGATTGTTACAGTTCTTACAAGGTATTTTGTAAATGACATTAGTTTTGCTTGTTGTCTGTATAGGGCTTTTCAAGTTCATTAGCTGCTGTTTTAGTGCGTTGCTGGGTTTGTGGGCTACCACGATGCCAAGGAGTCTGAGTAGTCTGGCAGTCATTTCCGAGTTGTCTTTGATGTAGGGGAGAGTGGCTAGGGTTTCTGGGTGTGTTTTGTCTGCTTGTTGGGGTTTGTTGCTGAGAAGTCAGTGGACTGTGTTCATTGGGTACCGTTCTTTTTGAATACACTGTATAGGTGATTTTACAGGTGACACAGAGGAACAACAAAGAGTGGAGGAAAATCACCTGTACAGCATATTCAAAAAGAACAGGTTGGATTCAGGTCTGCCTTAAGGGGAATTAATTTCATAAAAAACATCCCTGCTTCTAGGTGACTTGTGAATCCTTCCACATAGTGGGTTGAGAGTTGGAACGCAGCGTAGAGTTTATTGTATCATTTCAACTGAAGTTTATCTTCTTGAAGCTTCTTGTATTGGGAAATGACTGTCTTCAGTGGGGACTTGAGGGAATTGCAATAATTGATCTGAGTCCAGTGCTCTGCCACCATGTGTTAAGCTGCAGAAATAAAAAGGAATCCAATAGGTCATCTAAAGGGGTCACGACCTGTGGCAACCAACACTTTTAACAAGAGTCCCCATTCTCTTCCCACTTTAGTCTGTGTCCTGAATAATTTACCAATGTTTTAAAGGTCATTTAATTTATTGCGTTTTTGCTTCCTGCAACCTTCCCCTGCCAACCCATTCTGAAACTTAAATGTCAACCTGTCCTTTATGCTTGTTCCTGGATCAGTCTGACTGAGGGATCATTCCTCTGTCAACGGTTCATTATCTCATCCAGCTCATCTCACCAAAACGCCTCCATTTTCCCATGCATTTTAATCCAATCGCAGCTTAAAGGGTTTAGCTTTCAGAGTCATAGGGTTATACAGCATGGAAACAGACCTTTTGGCCCAACAGGTCCATGCCAACCACTAAGCTACTCCCACCCGCCTGCTCCTGGTTCATATCCCTCCAAACCTTTCCCGTTCATGTACTAATCCAAATGTCTTTTAAATGTTGTAATTGCATCCATATCTATCACTGTCTCAGGAAGTTAATTCCACACATGAACCACCCTCATGTCTTTTTAAAATCTCTCTCCTCTCACCTTAAAAATGTACCCCCTAGTCTTCAAATCCCCCACTCGAGAGAGAAGACAACTCTATCTATATCCCACATGATTCTATAACCTTCTATAAGGTCACCTCTCAACCTCTATCAAATGGAAATGTCTGAACTAGAAGCAGAGGACCACCAATTGGCCACTCCTGCCTGCTCCCCCATTCAATAAGACCATGGCTGATTGGATTGTACCAGATTTCCACATTCCTATCTCGCTCTGATAACGTTTGACTTCATTTGTCTAAAAAAGAGCTACCTACATCTGGCTGAAAAATACTTACAAATGCCATCTCTGCGACCTTGTGAAAGAGGAGACTCTAATTTTTAAATGGTGAACCCCCCCCCCACTCCCCCAATTATGGACTGACCCACAAATAAAAACATTCTTTCCATATTCACCTTGCGAAGACCATTCAGGATCGGACAAATTTTAATCAGGTCACCCTTCCCTCTTCTAGGCTCTTCTAAGCCCAGGCTGGTCCTAACCCATCTCCGTGCTGCTAACACCTGCTGTCACGAGAGAATGTTCCGGAGCTTAGTGCCTTTGATTAGCCGAACAGCGAAAGGTGACAGTTGATTCTAACTCGACATTCAACGTGATATGACTGGTAAGGCAGGCTGTGTAAGATGGTATTGAACTGCAGGTTACTGGGAGATGATGATGTTAAAAATAAGATGGCATGTTGAAAGGACACAACTCACTTAGTTTGAAGGCTGTGCTAAGATTTGTGACAATGTGGTGATAACCATCACTGGAGTAATACACTATCTCTATTGCACAATGTCACAGCTTGACAAAACCCCTTTGTCATTCCCAGTCATCAAAAGGTGACACAAGCGTTAGTTACTTTTCCTTCTATCAATCGTATAAACATTGGAGCCTGGGTTTTTTGTTTATTCATTCACAGGATGAGGGTATCTCTGGCTAGGTCAAAATTTATCGCCCATCCTTCTGGGTAGGCCCAACCAGGTAGAGATGACCTAAAGGGATTAGTGAAGCAGATGGATTTTTACAGTAATTGATTCATAGTCATCATTTAGGCTATTAATTTCAGATGTTTATTGAATTCAAATTCTGTCATAGAACAGAAGAAGCCCGACAGTGTCGAAACAGACCCTTCGGCCCAACAAGTCCACACTGACCGTCTGAAGAGTATCCCACCCAAACCCATTCCTCTACCCTACTACTCGACATTGACCCCTGACTAGTGCACCTAGCCTGAACACTATGGGTAATTTCCCATGGCCAAATCAGCTAATCTGCACATCTTTGGACTGTGGGAGGAGAGAGGGCGAAAGTGAGGATTGCAGATGTTAGAGATCAGAGACTAGATTAGAGTGGTGCTGGAAAAGCACAGCATGTCAGGCAGCATCCGAGGGGCAGGAAAATCGACGTTTCCAGCATAAGCCCTTCATCAGGAACAAAGAGCTTATTCCTGAAACATTGATTCTCCTGCTCCTCGGATGCTGCGCTTTTCCAGCACCACACTCTCAACTCTGACTGTGCCCACACAAACACAAGGAGAATGTGCAAACTCCACACAGATAGTCACCCAAGGCTGGAATTGAACCTGGAGTCTCTGGCGCTGTAAGGCTTGAGTGCTAACCATCGAGCCACTGTGGTGCCACTCAAACCCAGGTCCCCAGAGCATTGCCTGGGTCTCTGAATTAACCCCCCACCTCCCGAGATAATACCAATAGGCCATCATCCTGCCCTGAGTTATAGATGGAGTAAACGCTTACTGAAGATTCACAGCCTCCGTTACAAATTGTCTCGAGCAGTGCGGAAGAATAAAATGTTTTGGAAGGAACACGAAGAAGAGAGAGGTTTGGGGGTTGGGTTTGTGGGTGGTTGGTGGGCAGCTCAAACAAGCAGACATCTTCTGGCCTGAATCCATGGGAAAGGCAGGGGGCCTGGGAAAGAACAAACCATCCCAGTAACCTGCACTCGCATCTCCGTACTCATCAGTCCAGCCTGTTATCACAATTCTGTACTCACTGCTTTTCAGAATAAGAACGTAGAGCATTTCCCGAGATTATGTTATAAAAAGACTGCATTTTGAATCGTTTGCTGGAGTTATTACCTACGATGTGAATAGGTACCCTCTCCCCTTGCACGCAAGAACGATATAGATTGGTTCGGGGAAAGGAGTCGGAGTCTTGTTTCACATTGATTAAAGGCTCTCTCGTTGGGACAAAAGCTTTATATGATTGATCAGAGTCTAGATTAGAGTGGTGCTGGAAAAACACAGCAGGTCAGGCAGCATCCGAGGAGCAGGAAAATCGACGTTTCGGGCAAAAGCCCTTCATCTTGATTAATCCATGCCAACCCAGTTGGTTAGCTCAGTTAGTTAGGCAGCTGCTTTGCAACGCCATCAATGCCCGTTACTGGTTGAGGGTACTGTTGAGGACCTCACCCTCTCACTCTCACCGTTTCCCTGAGGCCTGCTCCCCCTCAGTTTCACCTTGCTACCAGATGTCTCTCCAATGAGAGAACAGTCCCTGCGGACTGTGACAACCTCCGCATGAACTTCCGTTTTATTTTATTTTATTATTATTCCAGCAACGTTACGGCAGCAAATAAAAAAAACTCTCTAAATTCAAAAAGCAAGTCAAACGTCGAAAGGTTCAAGGTTGTCAGAAAGCAGCTGTTCAGAACTGAGGAGAGCAGGTCAGCAGCTGGAATGGTCACAGGTTGGTGCGCATGTGTGTTCCAATCGATCCCACTCCTGAGGCAATCGGAGGGGCTGTAGGTGGATCTAAAACTCGGAATAGACACAGCCAGGCCACTACTCAGTCTGGAGTTTCAGTCTGCCCCACCAGGATGTAATGACGAGCAGAACGAGATCAAAATTCTGACAGCCCTGGACTGAGCTCCTGCAGTCACTTGTCCCTCCATGTATAAATGCCCTCTGAGAGGGATTAGGGTAAACCTTCGAACTGGAGTTACATTTTTCAAAGGATAATAGGACAGACCAGAGCCAGCCGTTCATATTTTTTGTACAGCTTAGTAAAACTGTGGGTTACATCTGCAGCATGGACAGCTTCTCAGTTCTTCCATTCTGCATAACTCCCTCCCTAAGGATCTACCTACAGCACATGGACTGCAGCGGTTCTAGAAGGCAGCTCACCCCCACCTTCTCAAGGGGCAACTAGGGACGGGCAATAAATGCTGGGCCCAGCCTCCATCCTGCAAGTGAATAAATGTAAATCTAATTCCCAACCTTTATTACAAGTTCAGTTGGCGTACCCATTATCAGAAATTCTTTGACATTGTGAAGCTTCGCGATGGGGAGATGGCAATGTTGGCTCTGGGATGAGATGCAATGGATGAAAATTACTACTTTATCCAGTCAAGGCTGGAGAGCTTGTTTCATTCTTCGATGACAGGTGCAGGATTCGATGATTGAGTGAAGCCTGTCCAGTGAATCCGGAATAATATGAATGGGAATCAATGATGCCTACAAACGCTGGAGCTCACAGTGGGTCAGGCAGCATCCATGGAGAGAGAGCGAGCTGACCTTTCGAGTCTAGATGACCCTTCATCAGAGCTGCTGCCTGTCCCTCTGTGATCTCCCCCATTTGCTTGTTCTCAGGATTAGAATGGAGCTGAACTGTGGCTCTACAGGGTATTGGCCCAGACCACCTCTGGAGTATCGTGTATGGTTTTGATTTTCTTCATAGGATCCCTACAGTGTAGAAACAGGCTCTTTGGCCTAACAAGTCCACACTGACCCTCTGAAGAGTATCCCACCAACTCATTCCCCTTTCCTATTACTCCATAATCCTCCTGGATAATGCACCTAACCTGCACATCCCTCGACGCTGTGGCCATCTAACCTGCACATTTTGGATTGTGGGAGGAAGCCCACGCAGACACAGGGAGAATGTGCAAACTCCACACAGATAGTCACCTGAGGCTGGAATCCAGCCCGGGTCCCTGATGCTAACCTGCACATCCCTCGACGCTGTGGCCATCTAACCTGCACATTGTTGGATTGTGGGAGGAAGCCCACGCAGACACAGGGAGAATGTGCAAACTCCACACAGATAGTCGCCTGAGGCTGGAATCGAGCCCGGGTCCCTGATGCTGTGAGGCTGCAGTGCTAACCACTGAGCCACCCTGCCTTGTTTGAAGAATCATAGAAGCCCTACAGTTTGCAAGCAGGCCATTCGGCCCATCGAGTCCACACTGACCATCCAAACAGTATCCCACCTAGACCCAACCTCCAATCCTAGTCCCATAATCTTGCATTTCCCATGGTTAATCCACCATAGCCCACACATCCCTGGGCACTATGGGTAATTTAGCATGGCCAATCCACTCTAACCCACACATCTCTGGGCATTATGGGGCAAGTTAGCATGGTCAATATATCCTAACACACACATCCCAGGGCATTATGGGGTAATTTAGTATGGCCAATCCACCCTAGCCCACACATTAGTGGGCGGCACGGTGGCACAGTGGTTAGCACTGCTGCCTCACAGCGCCGGAGACCCGGGTTCAATTCCCGCCTCAGGCGACTTGACTGTGTGGAGTTTGCACGTTCTCCCCGTGTCTGCGTGGGTTTCCTCCGGGTGCTCCGGTTTCCTCCCACAGTCCAAAGATGTGCAGGTCAGGTAAATTGGCCATGCTAAATTGCCCGCAGTGTTAGGTAAGGGGTAAATGTAGGGGTATGGGTGGGTTGCGCTTCGGCGGGTCTTTGTGGACTTGTTGGGCCGAAGGGCCTGTTTCCACACTGTAATCTAATCTAAAAAAATCTAATCTAATCTAAAATCTCTGGGTACAGCATTGCTTTAGGAGCAGTTCAGGGAGCATTCAATCCTGGGATGACAGGCAAACCCTTATGAAGAGACCTTGAACAGATTGTGTCTAAAATTACTGGAGTTAGAAGCATGAGAGGTGTTCTCACTGCAATACAAAGGCTCCTGAGGTGACTGGGTGGGGTGGAATTAGGGAAGACCTTTCCTCTGATAGAGGGCATTGAAACTGGGGGTCAGAGTTTAAGGGGAAGAAGTCCCGATTGTAAGACCGAGAGGGGGGAAATCTTCAATCTTAGAGGGTGCGATTCTCTTCCTCAGAAATGCGTTAGGGCTTGGTCTTCACTCAAGGCTGAGTTAGACACAAGGGAGTCGAGAGTTATGAGGCAGATAGGAACTCGCAACATTGCCCACAACCAGATCACCACAATATTATCACAAGAACATAAGGAGCAGGAGGAGGCCATTCAACCCCTCGAGCCTGCTCCACCATTCAATACGGATCATGGCTTTGTCAGGCCACCTTTGGAATATTGCATGCAATTCTGGTCTCTTCCTATCGGAAGGATGTTGTGAAACTTAAAAGGGTTCAGAAAAGATTTACAAGGATGTTGCCAGGGTTGGAGGATCTGAGCTACAGGGAGAGGCTGTACAGGCTGGGGCTGTTTTCCCTGGAGTGTCGGAGGCTGAGGGGTGACCTTATAGAGGTTTATAGAGGGGCATGGATGGGATAAATAGACAAAGTCTTTTCCCTGGGGTGGGGGAGTCCAGAACTAGAGGGGCATAGGTTTAAGGTGAGAGGGGAAAGATATAAAAGGGAGGGTTTGGAGGGATATGGGCCGGGTGCTGGCAAATGGGACTCGATTAGGTTAGGATATCTGGTCAGCATGGACTGGTTGGAATTAAAGGTCTGTTTCTGTGCTGTACATTTCTATGACTCTGTGACCATCCAAAACAAAGCAGCCCACTTGATTGGCACCACATCCACAATCATCCACTCCCTCCACCCTCCGACGCTCAGTAGCAGCAGTGTGTACTATGTACAAGATGCACTGCAGCAATTCACCAAAGATCCTCACACAGCACTTTCCAAACCCACCACCACTTCTGTCTAGAAGGACAAGAGCAGCAGATACATGGGAACACCACTCCCTGCAAGTTCCCCTCCAAGCCCCTCACCATCCTAACTTGGAAATGTATCACTGATCCTTCACTGTCACTGGGTCAGAATCCTGGAACTCCCTCCCTAAGGGCATTGTGGGTCAACCCATTGCACACGGACTGCAGTGGTTCAAGAAGGCAGCTCACCCCCACCTTCTCAAGGGGCAACTAGGGACGGGGCAATAAATGCTGGGCCCAGCCAGTGACACCCACATCTCACAAATGAATAAGGAAAAGGAAATGCTGGCAAATGGGACTACGTTAATTTAGGATATCTGCCCAGCAGTTGGACTGAAGGGTCTGTTTGTGTGCCTGTAAACCTCTATAACCCTATGGCTGATCTCATCTCAGTTGCAACTCCATTTTCCTGTCCGCTCTTCTTAATGCTTCCACCTGTAACTAATGGAAAATCTATCTGTGTCCTCCTTAAATTTACTCAGTGTCCCAGCATCCGCTGCACTGGGGACACTGTGAGGGAAGCCATGATGTGGAGGTGCTGGTGTTGATCTGGGGTGGACAAGGTCAGAGGTCAGACGACACCAGGGTATAGTCCAACAGATTTATTTGAAATCACAAGCTTTTGGAGTAATACACTTTCATCAGGTGACGAAGGAGCAGCGCTCCAAAAGCTTGTGATTTCAAATAAACCTGTTGGACTATACCCTGGTGTCGTTTGACTTCTGTCTTTGAGAGAAATAATTCCTCCTCATCTCGGGGTTAAAGCTGACACCCCCTTATCCTAATACGATCACCTCTCATTCCAGACTGTCCCACATGCGGAAACATCTTCTCAACGTCTACTTTGTCAATCTCTTTTAGTATCTTATATAGCCCAATTAGATATTTATCAAGCAGTGGGACAGGGTCAAATGGTCGACTTCTGCTACTAATTCCTATATACTAGATTATCGCCCCAACTTAGAAAATAGACTGCCTCATGAATTGAGACCAACTTTATTCATTTTGTGCGTTGAACAGCTTATAGGTATCTGCAGGGCTTTATAATTTATTGTAATTAATGAAACGGCATTGAATTGCTCTAAAGAATACAATGACAACACAAAACATGAAAGGGAGAAAATTAACTTCTGTTAATTTAATTCGATTTCAAAATGTTGCAATTTCCTACAATAATTATTGTTGATCTGTAGTTACGTATCTGCATGATTTTTTTTCGTACTTGTGTTTCACCCTTTCAGAAGTGGAGCTCTTTCTGCCCCTCCCTGGGGCTGGTGTTTGTATTGCTGAATCCTTCACATAAGCTGCAATAGATTTCCAGTTTGTCTCAACGCCTCATGATGCTATGAAAGCAGGCGCTGTGAGACGGGAGGGGGGGGGGGGGGGAGGGTTGGGCGGCAGGGAAACAGATTGAAAATTCAGAACTTTTCACATTCGCACGATCATTAAATCATGCAGTGACCTATCCAGGAAAACTTGTGCTATCAGGGCAAAACCTGGGATGCTGAGCAGGGAGGAAAACGCTAGAAACTGCACAGGGCCTAGTGGAGGTTGTAGAGGGTATTGTACCAGATTCTAATTCACCCGAACAATCTTGATGAGGCTGTGTCCAATCACAGCTCAGACAAAGCAGCTTATAAACATCAGCAGACTGACAAGATGTCAGACTTTAATTTCTCTGTAGCATCTGTATCACGATTACATTTGAATTGTAGTGATAACTGCATGCAGCACAATATAATTATGTACCTTCCAGAGAAAAAAACGATTTGCATGTGGTGTCTGTCACAACCTTTGCTTATCCAAAAGTGCTTTAGAGGCAATTAAGTGCTGTTGATGTGGGTTGACTCTTGTAAACATGACATACAATCTCCACACTGCAATATCCCACATAACACAATGACCAGTTGATCTGCTTTGCAGAGGTTGCTTGAGGGATCAATATTGGGAAATTGCTCGACTGTTCTATATTCGTTCATAATTTCAGATCTTCTTCCCAAGTGGCTTCAGATTATCAGTTTATCCAGAACGGTACAGAGCAGTGCAGCATCCCATCAGTGTTAGACTACATCCTGACATCTCCAGAGTGGGATTTCCACCGATAACCTTTGACTCAGGGGCAAGAGAGCTAACACAGCCGCCGTTTCTGGGACTGGAGCAATCAAAAAGAAGATGAGCCGCAGCAAATGAATGTAGTGAATGTAACATCAAACTAATGCAGGTGGCGTGGTTTAATAGGCATGTGGACAGGCCTTGACAGTCTGAAATATATAAATCAGCCCTCCCTTCCACCCTGGACTCTGTTTTCCCTTTCAGACTGTTTAATCCAACCCAAATCCAGATATCTTTAAATCATCCTGTTCAGAAAGTTTATGACAGACCTCTGGAGTAGGTGGGACTTGAACCCCAGCCTGCTGGTTACAGAGTTAGGGAAACTATCACTGCACCACAAGAGCTGCCAGTGAAACAACCTGTCAAAGGTTTGCTTCATTGACATCAAACACTTTGCAGTAACTCCACAGAGTCTGGGATTCCGTCACCAAGCTCTCCCTTATTTACAGATGGAGTGTCCCTGACACTGATCCAGCTCCCTCAGAGAACAGCTCTCAGAGTGAACAGATCCCCTAACACTCCTATTTATGTCTGTCAGCCAGGGCTCCCTGATTTGTCCAGATGAACAGCCTCAGTTGGGGAACTCCTATTCCCAGAGGTCCCCCTGGCTGACCTCGATGACCTTTCCCTTGGTTCAGGGGGATGATGGTGCTGTGGTTTAGTTCCTGGCCTGATAACCTGGACATACAAAGCTAATACTCCACTGACAGAGGATCACATCCGGCTGGAATTTAAATTTGACAAATCACATCCTCAATGTAAAGCTAGTCTCAGCAATGGTCGCCATGACAACTGACAGACGTTGCTGTGAAGCTCCATTTGGTTCACCCTTTAGGGCAGTAAATTTGCCATCCCAACCCAGCCTGACCTACACATGACTCCAGACCCACAGCGATGGGGTTAACTCTGAAACTGCCTCATAAGCCACACAGTGACTCAATGGTTAGGGTTGCTGCCTCACAGCACCAGGGTCTCAGGTTCGATTCCAGCCTCGGGGGACTGTCTGTGTGGAGTTTGCACATTCTCCCCATGTCTGCGTGGGTTTCCTCGCACAGTCCAAAGATGTGCAGGTCAGGTGGATTGGCTATGCTAAATTGCCTGTAGTGTCCAGGGATGTGTAGATTAAGTACATTAGTCAGGGGTAAATGTAGAGTAATGGGGTAGGCGAATGAGTCTGGGTGGGTTACTCTTCGGAGGGTCGGTGTGGACTTGTTGGGCCCAACAGCCTGTTTCCACACTGTCGGGTTTCTCTGATTCTATGAAAAGCCAGTCAGGGCGATGAGGAGTGGGCAGGCAAATGTTGGCCATGTCTTGTGAAAGACTAAAAGGGAGATCCAGACGTTTTGATCAACTGGAGGAGATGATATCCTTGATTGCTGGCTGCACTGTTCCCCGTGAAATGATGGTAGTGCCAGGTGGTGCTGGGAATGGAGGGTTTGAGTTCTCAGCAGAGGCTGTATAGACTGGTACCTCTTTCACTGGAGAAGAACAGACAAAGGAAGCACATGGTGATGTCAGTGCAGGAGAGAGAGAGAAACTGACACCACAGAGAACCTGCACAGTTACTGCCTTTGCTGTTTGAATTCATATATCGCTGGACATCGGAGTGTGTCTGGGAAAATTAACAAACAGTGAAATTCACAGTTGATCTTGGAGGAACTGTTGGGGTGAAGTTTACAGCACAGAATCAGGTAAGTTAATTGTATTAAGTGGCCTACAGAAAGTCTGCAGCAGTGAGTAGAGTGGATTCTTTCTTGATTATATGCTTTTTGAGATATGTCCCTTGATTAAATTTTAAAAATATAAGCCGTAACTATTAATGTAACCTGGGGCAGTGTTTTGTAGAGGAATAAGACGGTGTTATTTTCTGGGTCTGTAGATTGTGAAGGAGCAAAAATGGCCTTTAGTAGAGTGATATGTGCTTCTTGTCAGATGTGGGAGTTTAAAGAGGGTTTAAGGGTTACTGCGGGTTATATCGGCTATAAATGCTGTTGATTCCGAATCCTATCAGATCAAATGGATTGCTTGGAGAGATGGTGAGAAGCAATGAGGAATTTGCAACAGTATGTAATGGTTAGCAGTTATAGGAAGGGGGCAAGTCTCAGATACAGTCACATAGATGGGTCAACTCCAGGAAAGGTAAGAGAGGTAGGCAGTTAGTGCAGGAGACTTCTGTGGCTATACCCATTTCAAGCAGGTATGCTGTTTTGGAAAATGTAGGGGGTGATGGATTCTCAGGGGAACGTAGCACGTACAGCCAAGTTTCTGGTATTGAGACTGGCTCTAATGCAACGAGGGGTACGTTGGGTTCCAAGAAATCAATTGTGTTAGGGGATTCTGTAGTCAGAGGTACAGACAGACGTTTCTGTGGCCAGCAGAGAAAAAGCAGAATGGTGTGTTGCTTCCCTGGTGCCAGGATCAAGGATGTCTCAGAGAGGGTGCAGA
>NC_057730.1:53105908-53108360 GCF_004010195.1 Chiloscyllium plagiosum | reverse complement strand
TCCCTGGGGTCGGGGAGTCCAGAACTAGAGGGCATAGGTTTAGGGTGAGAGGGGAAAGATATAAAAGAGACCTAAGGGGCAACATTTTCACACCGGGTGGTACGTGTATGGACTGAGCTGCCAGAGGATGTGGTGGAGGCTGGTACAATTGCAACATTTTAGAGGCAGTTGGATGGGTATATGAATAGGAAGGGTTTGGAGGGATATGGGCCAGGTTTTGGCAGGTGGGACTAGATTGGGTTGGGATGTCTGGTCGGCATGGATGGGTTGGACCGAAGGGTCTGTTTCCATGTTGTACATCTCTGTGACTCTATGACTCTATAAGAGATCTTACAGAGGTTTATAAAATCCTGCTGGCTCGAGATAGAGTTGTCTCTTCCCTCGGACAGCGGTTTTCTAGACTGGAGGCATAGTTTTCAGGTGACAGGCAAAAGATTTAAAAGGACACGCGGAGGCTACTTTTTTACGCAGAGAGTGGTTCACGTGTGGAGTGAACTTCCAGAGGAAGTGGTGGATGTGGGTACAGTGACAACATTTAGCAGATGTTCAGGTAAGTTCAGGAATAGGAAAGGGTTTGGAGGGATATGGGCCGGGAGCAGGCAGGTGGGACTAGTTTAGTTTGGGATTATGGTCGGTATGGACTGGTTGGGCCTAAGAGTGTCCCCATTTTGTGTGAGTTGCGACTCTCTGGTGTGTAAAGTGGCTACTCCTCTTAAAGCATTGATTCACAACAGTGAGGTCAAAGGCTGCAAAGAGAAGGAGCTCTTGTGGTGCCATAGTAATGTCCCGATCTCTGAGCCAGGAGGTCTGGGTTCAGGTTCCACCTGCTTTGGAAGTGTGTAATGGCAGGTTGATTAGAAAATTAAAATAAGAAAGAGAAGCCATTTCTCCAAACGAGGGTGAGAGGCTCATGTTTCACAGAATCACACAATCCCTACAGTGTGGAAACAGACCCTCCCCTCTCTGGAGCAGGTGGGGCTTGAACCAACTCCTCTGAAGAGTAACCCACCCAGACCCATCCCCGTACCCTATTACTCTACATTTACCCCTGACTAATGCACCTGACACACACATCCGTGAACACTGTGGGCAATTTAGCACGGCCAGTTCACCCAAACCTGTATATCTTTGGCTTGTTGGAAGAAGCTTTCTTCGTAGATTGCCTACGGTGTAGAAACAGGCTCTTTGACCCAACAAGTCCACACTGACCCTCCAAAGAGTATCCCACCAACTCATTCCCTTTTCCTATTACTCCATATTTCCCAAGGATAATTCACCTGACCTGCACATTTTTGGACTGTGGGAGGAAACCGGAGCACCTGGAGGAAACCCACGCAGACACGGGGAGAACATGCCAACTCCAAACGGACAAACAGTTACTCGAGGCTGGGAATGAACCCGGGTCCCTGGCACTGTGAGGCAGCAGTGCTAATGCCACCCTGTCTTATTTCTGTCCTGAGTTAATTACTGAAGATCTAAAGGTTGCATGCAGAAAGGTGGAAGTTAACTTTTGTTTACTCAATTCTATTTCAAAAATATTCCTGGTTGCAGTTTCCTACGGTAATCATTACTGCCCTCTGGATACAGATCTGCATGATTTTTCAGTACTTGCGTTCCACTGTTTGAACAGTGGAGCTGTTGCAGTTTACCCCCCTGGGTGGTTTTGTATTGCTGAATCCTTCCCACAAAGCTGTAATAGATTTCCAGTTTGTCTTGATGCATTCCGATAGTGTGAAAGCTGAGACAGCGGACCCCAGGGTCCACGCTGACAGCACCTGGAACCCTGTCTTCAACTCAAAAGCTCCAACTCCACGTTGCTCTGATCTCTCTCCAAACTGCACCCCACATCCAGAAACCCGACAATAATGGTCCAAACCACTTGGCCCTTTCTCGAATTGTGCCTTATTTATTTGAGACGCTGACCATTCTCGGAGGTTCTGCTCCCCCTCACTGACAAACACTTGTCTGTTCAGACATGCAACTGGACTCTGAAGGATGTTTGTGCGATGCTGCCACTCTCACCAGGGAAGACACCAATGGTGCCAGTGTTTATGCTACTTGCCCGCCATTGGGCCTTTCATTGCAAATGAACAGCTGCTGCTGGCATTCCCTTGGGGTGAGGATAACAAGAACACGTTTCTTCAGTTCACCACCTGGCTTTAGCTCCGTCCCACTGCCCCGCGATGCCCACCTTGAGTGGGGCAAGGGGGCACGTCCTTATCGTCACTCCTTGCTCCCCACATCACCCCCCCACCCACCCACACACACCACCAGGAATGGCCAAGAGTCCTATGCTGACCAACACCTCAACGGGCCTCTGTTGCTACGGAGATGTGTACATTTACCCACATGTTGTACAGACTGGAGTGGGTCTGGCAGTAAAGTGAGGAGGCACTGGGCGGGGTGAGAGGGTCAGGGGGGCGGGGTAAGGGTCAGAGGGGGGGCGGGGTGA
>NC_057730.1:53099600-53103897 GCF_004010195.1 Chiloscyllium plagiosum | reverse complement strand
GTGGGTCTGGAGTCTCGTGTGGGTCTGGAGTCATGTGTGGGTCTGGAGTCACGTGTGGGTCTGGAGTCTCGTGTGGGTCTGGAGTCATGTGTGGGTCTGGAGTCACGTGTGGGTCTGGAGTCTCGTGTGGGTCTGGAGTCATGTGTGGGTCTGGAGTCACGTGTGGGTCTGGAGTCTCGTGTGGGTCTGGAGTCATGTGTGGGTCTGGAGTCACGTGTGGGTCTGGAGTCTCGTGTGGGTCTGGAGTCATGTGTGGGTCTGGAGTCACGTGTGGGTCTGGAGTCTCGTGTGGGTCTGGAGTCATGTGTGGGTCTGGAGTCACGTGTGGGTCTGGAGTCTCGTGTGGGTCTGGAGTCATGTGTGGGTCTGGAGTCACGTGTGGGTCTGGAGTCTCGTGTGGGTCTGGAGTCATGTGTGGGTCTGGAGTCACGTGTGGGTCTGGAGTCTCGTGTGGGTCTGGAGTCATGTGTGGGTCTGGAGTCACGTGTGGGTCTGGAGTCTCGTGTGGGTCTGGAGTCATGTGTGGGTCTGGAGTCACGTGTGGGTCTGGAGTCTCGTGTGGGTCTGGAGTCATGTGTGGGTCTGGAGTCACGTGTGGGTCTGGAGTCTCGTGTGGGTCTGGAGTCATGTGTGGGTCTGGAGTCACGTGTGGGTCTGGAGTCTCGTGTGGGTCTGGAGTCTCGTGTGGGTCTGGAGTCTCGTGTGGGTCTGGAGTCTCGTGTGGGTCTGGAGTCTCGTGTGGGTCTGGAGTCTCGTGTGGGTCTGGAGTCTCGTGTGGGTCTGGAGTCTCGTGTGGGTCTGGAGTCTCGTGTGGGTCTGGAGTCTCGTGTGGGTCTGGAGTCTCGTGTGGGTCTGGAGTCTCGTGTGGGTCTGGAGTCTCGTGTGGGTCTGGAGTCTCGTGTGGGTCTGGAGTCTCGTGTGGGTCTGGAGTCTCGTGTGGGTCTGGAGTCTCGTGTGGGTCTGGAGTCTCGTGTGGGTCTGGAGTCTCGTGTGGGTCTGGAGTCTCGTGTGGGTCTGGAGTCTCGTGTGGGTCTGGAGTCTCGTGTGGGTCTGGAGTCTCGTGTGGGTCTGGAGTCTCGTGTGGGTCTGGAGTCTCGTGTGGGTCTGGAGTCTCGTGTGGGTCTGGAGTCTCGTGTGGGTCTGGAGTCTCGTGTGGGTCTGGAGTCTCGTGTGGGTCTGGAGTCACGTGTGGGTCTGGGGTCTCGTGTGGGTCTGGAGTCACGTATGGGTCTGGAGTCTCATGTGGGTCTGGAGTCACGTATGGGTCTGGAGTCTCGTGTGGGTCTGGAGTCACATATGGGTCTGGAGTCTCGTGTGGGTCTGGAGTCATGTGTGGGTCTGGAGTCACGTGTGGGTCTGGAGTCACGTGTGGGTCTGGAGTCATGTGTGGGTCTGGAGTCACGTGTAGGCCAGACTGGATAGAAATGGCAGTTTCCTTCCCTGAAGGACATCGAGTGGGTCTTTACAATTGACGATGGTGGTGTGGTCCCAATTAAAGGGCCAGAAAGGGTCAACACAAGGAAGATGTTTTCCCCCAGTTGGGGAGTTTAGGACCAAAGGACTGAATTGAAAAATAAAACTACTGATGTCTAAGAAGAGGAGAAACTGTTTTATTTTCAGGAGCTCGGTACCACAGAGTGCTGTGGATGCTCAGTCTCTGGCTATGTTTAAGGCAAACACTGGTTACTGGTGGGGTACAGGGCTGTGAGGATGGAGTAGGTAGAAGTATTGATACACTCAATCACCCATCATCATATTGAATGCAGAAGGTTTGATGTTCTGTAAGGCCTACTCCCCTATTAGACTGGCCTCTTAGTTCAATTTTTCAAATAGAAATCCAATTTCACCATCTGCCAAGATGCAAATCCAATCCTTGTCCCTGGAAGATTAGCCTTTGTCATTGCACCATCACATCCCTGGATACTGGCCATAAATATCTCCTGCTCCTACCGTCTGCCACCAGTACTCATTGGGTAGACCATGTCCTGGTGTCACAATGGGTCACAGAGATTTTGTCCCAAGAGGTAGGGGCACTACCATCTGGGTCACAAGATCTCCTGGGAGTAATCTACACAAGTGGCATCACATTTCCCAGAGGGTTCCTCAGGGTAGATGCTGAGTGAAATCAATACAGAAAGTGCTGGGGATGCTGTAATGAAAGGTGAGGACCCCAGCCTGTGCTCTGAACTTGCTGAATTCAGAGTGGCGCGTTGGAGATCCAGGTGGGCACTTCTCTCTTGCTAAGGCCATCCCTTGCTGGAGATGTGCATACAACTACAACATTTCAAAGGCATTTGGTTAAGTTTATCAATAGGAACTGTTTGGAGGGATATGGGCCAAGCGCAGGCAGGTGGGATTAGCTTAGTTTGGAATGATGGTCAGTGTGGACAAGGTGGAACAAAGGATCTGTGAGGGGAAACTTCTTCTTCATTTGGAGAATGTATCTTCAGAGTCCTTTTTTATGCATCCATTGAACATGGACGAGACCAGTATCCCTAATTACCCAGAGGGCAGTTAGGAGTCAACCCCATTGCTGTGGGTCTGGAGTCACATGTAGACAAGACCAGTTGGGAAGGCAGTTTCCTTCCCTGAAAGACATTAGTGAACCAGACGGGTTGTTTCCGATAATTGACAATTGATTCATGGTCGTCTTGAGATTCTAAATTCCAGACTTTTATTTAATTCAAATTGTACCATCTGCTATGTTGGGATTCATAAAGACTTAGCCCATTCAACCCATCGATTCTGCTCCGCCATTCAGTCATGGCTAAGTTTCTCAATTCCATTCTCCCGCTTTCTCCCTGTAACCCTTGTTACTCAAGGATATATTTATCTCCACATTAAATATATGCAATTCAGATTCTGATTCAAACCCGGGTCCCCAGAACATTACCTGGCTCTCTGGGTTAACAGTCCCGCGATAATACCATTAGGACCATCACTTCCCCCTTTCGATCTGGATGCCCATTTGTTGAGAGCTCTCAAGCCTGAGGTGGACAGGTGTGCAGTCCCTGAGGGAAACAAAGTGATATGAAGGTGGAGTTGAGACACAGTCATCAGAGTCGTCGAGTGTGGCACTGGAAAAGCACAGTGGGTCAGGCAGCATCTGAGGAGCAGGAGAGTCAATGTTTCGAGCATAAGCCCTTTCAAGTCCTCCAGTCATCAACCATGACCCTAGTACCAGGGCCCCTGTGTCCTCCTGCCTCAGCATCTCCCAGTAAGGGACAAACAGGACCTTGCTGTGCTTGTGACTTTGTGCCAGTCAGTGCCACATTCACACCCGCTCACTGCCAGGGGGCCCCTCGGGAAAGCTCTGCCTTTCCCTGCCTTCACTCGGTGTCTTCACAGAGTCTCAGGTGTTCTTCTGCCTCTCCCAGCAGCCAGCTCGCAGAACAACAGGCCAATCGGACCAAGGGACCTCTTTGCAGGAAAATGGAGTGGAAATTGTGTGCGTATTTTGAGACAGAAGTGAGGGAAATGTTAATCCTCGGAAGAGCAGTTTGAAATTCCGGTGTTTACTGATACTCCCTCAGTGACTTGTGAGCTGGTTCTCCAAAGGGAAGGGTTCCCTCTTTCATACGCTCACTGCAAGTGGAATCTTATTCCCATTTTAACTCAATATCATTCTTCTGCCATAAACCTTGGCAAAACATTCCAGCAGAACTTCTAACGTTCACTTCCTTTCAAAGGAAGAAGACTGATTTTATTGAGATGGAGATAGCACCCTGTCATTTTCACTACTTAATGGTTCTTGCACATACCTGTCACTCGTGGTTGTGATTTCACTCCTGCATTCATTTTATTTCCCTGCCGTGTTCTGTGTACAATCCTTTCATGATCATTGTGTGTGTGTGTGTGTCTCTCTCTCTCTTTTCTGAATGCTCAGCATGGCTCATGTGTTTGCTTTGTACACATACCTTCTGCACACAAATGTGCGCTGTGAATAAAATATAACAAAACAACGGTGGACGCTGGAGACCTGAAATAAAACCAGACATAACTGGAGAGAAAATCACTGGAGAGAAAATTGAGTCAATATTTCAATTCCAGTGTTCCTTCATCAGAACTGTTCTGAAAAATGGACTCGAAACGTTAACTCTGTCTCTCCACAAAGACTGAGTTTCTCCAGCAATTTCTGAATTTGTTTGCAGATACTGCATATTCTGTGTGGATCTGTTACATGTGTGTACACTGCGTGTTCTGTGTGAATCCTTTACATGTGTGTACACTGCATGTTCTGTGTGAATCCTTTACATGTGTGTACACTGCATATTCTGTGTGGATCTGTTACATGTGT
>NC_057730.1:53079374-53099100 GCF_004010195.1 Chiloscyllium plagiosum | reverse complement strand
CCTCAGTCTCTGATGCTCCAGGGAAAACAGCCCCAGCCTGTTCAGTCTCTCCCTATAGCTCAAATCCTCCAACCCTGACGACATCCTTGTAAATCTTTTCTGAACCCTTTCAAGTTTCACAACATCTTTCTGATAGGAAGGAGACCAGAATTGCATACAATATTCCAACAGTGGCCTAACCAATGTCCTGTACAGCTGCAACATGACCTCCCAACTCCTGTACTCAATACTCTGACCAATAAATGTTGAATAGTTACTTTGTCTCAGGTTTTACAATAGAAGGAGAGGGTAGCTTGCTGGAACTCCTGAGTAAATTAACAGTGGAATTATTTTTAAATTAATTTTTTGTGGGATGTGAGCATCGCTGGCTGGGCCCAGCATTTATTGCCCCGTCCCTAGTTGCCCCTTGAGAAGGTGGCCTTCTTGAACTGCTGCAATCCATGTGCTGTGCGTAGACCCACAATGCCCTTAGGGAGGGAATTCCAGGATTTTGACCCAGTGACACTGAAGGAACGGCGATAGATTTCCAAGTCAGGATGGTGAGGGGCTTGGAGGGGAACTTGCAGGGGGTGGTGTTCCCATGTAGCTGCTGCCCCTGTCCTTCGAGATGGAAGTGGTGGTGGGTTTGGAAAGTGCTGTCTGAGGATCTTTGGTGAATTACTGCAGTACGTCTTGTACATAGTACACACTGCTGCACCAATGTCGGAGGGAGTGGATGTTTGTGGATGTGATGCCAATCAAGTGGGGGCTGTTTTGTCCTGGATGGTGTCAAGCTTCTTGAGTGTTGTTGGAGCTGCTCCTTTCCTGAAGAAGGGCTTATGCCCGAAACGTCGATTCTTCTGCTCCTTGGATGCTGCCTGACCTGCTGCGCTTTTCCAGCAACACATTTTTCAGTTCTGATCTCCGGCATCTGCAGTCCTCACTTTCTCCTAGCTGCCCCTATCCAGGCAAGTAGAGAATATTCCATCACACTCCTGCCTTGTGCCTTTTAGATGGTGGGACAGGCTTTGGGGAGTCTGGAGGTGAGTTACACACTGCAGGATTCCTAGCCTCTGACCTGCTCCCGTAGCCACTGTGTTTATGTGGTGAGTCCAGTTGAGGTTCTGCCACAAACAGGAGCAGAAAATAATCAAAAAGCTAACAAAATGCTGTCTTTTATATCTCTAGGATTGGTGTGTATGAATACAGACATTGGGCTGCAGTTAACACACAACCTGGTTAGACCCCACGTGGAATACTGTGAGCAGATCTGAGTACCATACCTTTGGAAGGAGGGGTTGGTCTTGGAGACAGTACAATGAGCTTTACAAGAATCATACCTGGACATCAGGGGGTGAGAAATTATACAAATAAGGCCTGTTATCTTAGAATTTAGAAAGTTAAAAGATGGTTTGAGCAAAATCTTCAAGATATTAATGGGAAAGGATAGAGAAAAAGAATAGGAAATGACATCACCAACATAGCGAATGACGTCGCCAACACAGGAAATTACATCACCACATGAAATGACACCACCAACACAAGGAAACCTAAACACATAAATAGAAAGCGGTGAAATAGAAACACATAAATATAAACACTAACACCAGTGTTCCACCGGAGGCTCACTGAAGATATTACCCAGCATGGTGATGAAACGTCTGAAAATGAACCTTCCAGCTCAGCAAGCAAGCCTACATCCAAAGAGAAACTCTCTTATGGTGGGGATTCTAGAACTAGAGGGCATGAAACTGAGAGCTAGAGCCAGACCCTTCAGGAAAGATATTCAAAAGCAATTTCTACCACACAAAGGCTGGTAGAGGTTTGGAACTGTCTTCCACAAATGGCAGTGTAAAATCTGAGGTGGATACTTTGTTTTTGGTTCAGTAAGGATATAGGCGAACGGCAGATGTATGAGATAGGCCACAGATCAAATGGCAGAGCAAGCTGGATGGGCTGAGTGGCCTCCTCCTACTCCTGGTTTGAATGGGATTTCACATCTCAGGACAACATCCCGTTTGGGCACAGCAGAAGATTGACACAGATTTGTACCTGCTCCTCAGAATCATTTATTTATGGGAGCAGCACTCCGAAAGCTTGCATTTTCAAATAAACCTGTGGTTCTATACCCTGGTGTTGCGGGATTTTTTAACTCTTTGCTGGAACCATACTAATGGGAACTAGCTGTGCCCCCTCTTGGCTGAGTGTTGCCAATACACTGTTTGTGTGCCACCAAAACACACAGAGTAAGATACAGGGTACAATCAGCACTATTGTTACTGAGTAGGTAAAAACAAGGGCTGCAGGTGCTGGAAACCAGCCTCTAGATTAGAGTGCTGCTGGAAAAGCACAGCAGGTTAGGCAGCATCCGAGGACCTGCCCATTAGATGCTGTCTGACCTGCTGTGCTTTTCCAGCATCACGCTAATCTAGACTATTGTTACTGAGGCTTTCACTTCTCCTTTCCATTGGTTAGTCTAATGCAGTGACACAAATGACTGTTTCTCTCTCTGTGATAGACCAGAGTACAATTTGCAATGCAGGTGACACTGCCACTTACGATAGGATTGTGGCCCGTGATAAAAATAACCACGTTTTACTCCTGAGCTGGGAAACTTTATTACTTGGCTATTAATTATGCAGACTCTCAGAGATTACACCAGGACATTCAAGACTTTGCAGGTTTCTCAACTCTCCTGAAGCTAAATCCTATTGGAAATGTGATTAAAGACTTCACTACTGTGAGAAAACAACCTGTGAGTTCTGCGATAAGTGTTTTATGTATGAAAATTAATCAGTGCTCAGCTAACTTCAGATTTTAGTTATACCAATACATAAGCATTTAAACTGCCAATTACACAGTAAATTATGAAACACTTCTGCTTTGTTAATGGCCACTTAGATTAGATTCCCTACAGTGTGGAAACAGGCCCTTCGGCCCAACAAGTTCACACCGACCCTCCAAAGAGTAACCCACCCCCCTACATTTACCCCCTGACTAACACAATCGGCAATTTAGCGTGACCGAATCACCTAACCTGCACATCTTTGGACTGTGGGAGGAAACTGGAGCACCCAGAGGAAACCCACACAGACTGGGGGAGGATGTGCAAACTCCACACAGACAGTTGCCTGAGACGGGAATCGAACCTGGGACCCTGGTGCTGTGAGGCAGCAGTACTAACCACTGAGCCACCGTGCCGCCACTATTAGTTGATACAATTTTATTTGTGACGTGAGCACTTCTGTTTCACCAGAGTACCAGCCACATGGAGGTTGTGAGCTCACAGAGTTCCTTCAAAGTCGAGTTCAAAGTAGGTAGGATAGTGAAGGAAGCATTTGGTATCCTTTCCTTTATTGGTCAGAGTATTGAGTACAGGAGTTGGAGGTCATGCTGCGGCTGTACAAGACATTGGTTAGGCCACTGTTGGAATAATGTGTGCAATTCTGGTCTCCTTCCTATCGGAAAGATGTTGTGAAACTTGAAAGGGTTCAGAAAAGATTTACATGGATGCTGCCAGGGTTGGAGGATTTGAGCTACAGGGAGAGGCTGAACAGGCTGGGGCTGTTTTCCCTGGAGCTTCGGAGGCTGAGGGGTGACCTAATAGAGGTTAATAAAATCATGAGGGGCATGGATAGGGTAAATAGACAAGGTCTTTTCCCTGGGGTGCCGGGTGCTGGCAGGTGGGACTAGATTGGGTTGGGATATCTGGTCGGCATGGACAAGTTGGATCAAAGGGTCTGTTTCCGAGCTGTACATCTCTCTGACTCTATGACTAAAAGGTAATAGGAAAATAAATACAGCATCAACAATATAGATAGTACACTGGAGATGATTGAAAGTACACTCAGGTGGCTATCTCTCAGAGTCAGCACTTGTTTACATTCCGAATGGATGCCTTTGAAGGTTTTGTAGGACAAGGAGCTGTTTGAAGACACATTTGCAATTCCTGTGTCTCACACTGTCGGCTTATTTCAGGGACTACATTCTGCAGCTCTTCAATCATCATCAAAAGCCAATTCTTAAACAAACACAGGTGACCGCTCGAGACTTAAGAGAAAATTGCAAAGATTCTTCATTCGGGGCTTTACTGGTCTCCTCTTCCTTTCCATGAAAGGAGTTTCATTTCTGTCAGCATCTATTTATTTAAGTAACTGGACATTGTCTAATCCTAAAACCTAGCTTCAGACCAAGATGTCTCTGTACTGGGGAAATCTGAAGTCCGGTGATGGAATTTCTGGATGTGATGAAATGATGTCAACTACTGACCTCGTACAAACAATGCCTAGGGGAAAGTGAGGACTGCAGATGCTGGAGATCAGAGTCGGAGAGTGTGGTGCTGGAAAAGCGCAGCAGGTCAGGCAGCATCCAAGGAGCAGGAGAATCGATGTTTCAGACGTAAGTTGATGAGTCATTCCTGATGAAGGGCTTATGCCCGAAACATTGACTCTCCTGCTCCTCGGATGCTACCTGACCTGCTGTGCCTTTCCAGCAACACACAAACAAAGCCACGGGAATGGTTTTACATCGAGAGAAAATCTCTTGTTTGGATACATCTCAGGTTTATCACAAATTTGTATCATTTTGTTAAAAAACTGTTAAGGGGCTTGACAGGGTAAATTCTGAGAGGATATTTTACCCCCATGGGAGAGTCGAGGACCGGAGAACACAGTCTCAGAATAAAGAGACACCTTTAAGATTGAGATAAGGAGGAATTTCTTCTCTCAGTGAGCTGTGAGTCTTTGGAACAGCTGGCCACAGACAGAGAGCTGTGGGGGCAGACTCCTTCTGTATATTGAAGGCTGAGAGAGAGAGATTCTTGATGAGTTGGGGAATTGAGGGTTACAGGGAAAGAGCAGGAAGGTGGACGTGAGGAATGTTGGGATCAGCCATGATCTTACTGAATGGGGGAGCAGGCTCGATGGGCTGAATAGCCTACTCCCTGAATAGCCTAAGCATTCATCCAAATCAATTTTATAAAAAGAGACTGACACTGCAGAACGATTGCTGTAGCTGGATGCATTCCTTAGAACATTACCAACATCTGATTAAATGCGAGATCTGACCCACCTCACTCCTGCAGAAATAGTCTGCATCATATTAAACTAGCACTCACGGGATGATCTGTTATAACGTGATCTTTCATGTAACAAGTTCCTCCTGTAGACTTTCTCTCCACTTACATCCTCAAAAGGTGAGCTACTCCTCCAAATAGTTACAGAGCGTTCGGCAGAATTTTAACTATGAACTAGAATCATAGAATCACAGACAGTGCAGTAGAGGACGTTCGGCCCATTGAGCCAGTACAAGCAAACGTGCACTGTATCTCCACTCGTCCCACCTTGCCGCACACAGCCCATAGTCACTTTGGCCATGTACGATTCTAAGTTTGATTGTACAATCACTCACTGCTGTGCATGTAATACGACGCAAATTCCTTTGAAAGTCTTTGCTCATTTTTGACTTTCTGGGTCATCCCATCATTCACGCTGAATTTTACACTCACTTTGTAAAATTCCAGGGCAGTTTTCTATTCCCTTCCTTCAGATATTTTTGCTGATGCTCGCAATGAAAACTCTGGGGTCTCATTTCTTATCCCGTCGAGGCGAATTACCTTCTCTTTCTGCCTCTATATCCCAGGGTTATTAATTCCACCCAATGCAAGTGGGATTAGTCAGTCCCTTCAAGACTCTGCTAGACCTGACCTAGTTAGAGCAGCACATCAATAGATTAATTGTAAATACTCTGCAGTTTGTGAGGTTTTGGGATTCAGGTTAGCTCACAATCATCTCTCTGGTTTTGTTTAAATAGGAAAGATGTACAATCACCTTTGCCAGTCTGGATACACTGGTTTTCATCCTCTGTGATGAGTTAATTGAGTATTTATAAATGTGGAGTCACGTCACTCTGTAGCAGTCAGCTCTGAAGCTTTGATTGTATGAAGGCTGCCACCTTTTTTGTGTGATGCCCTCAGGGAGTGTGGAGCTGACATAAGCAAAAAGCACAGCCAATAAGCTGTAATCTGCTTCAGCTCCTGTTGTGCCATCTCTCACAGCCAGTATGCTAGTGTACAAACAAAGGTATGCTTATCACTGTACCATAACATGTGACTTGAGTGTATAATGATCGCAAACTCCAATTTGCTTCTGATCACTTGAAGCATGGCACTCTACTGGACACATACTCCTGATGCAAGCTAATAGCTTAACGCTAGTCCAGCTGCTCTGTATCTGGAGAATAAAATGCTTGTGTATAATAATGAGCTGAAATGAACGTCTGTTAAATTCTTCAGTACCATGACATCTAGGTCTTATATTATAGGAGATAACATCACTGCTGCATCAGATAAAATACCCTGTTGGGGCAAGCTCACAGCATGTGAGTATCAAAACAAAAGCCCTCTAATATCACCATGGTAGATATTTGGAAACCTAATTGAAGGCCAACCATAAAACAGTTTTGGGCAACAGAGAATTCAAACAAAAGGCACATTTTGCAGAATCAGTTTTGATGTTATCAGACAGCTGTGCAAATCTACAGGTAGGTCATTTACCACAAACAAGACAGAACTAATTTCTTTTGGTTGGAATATAAGTTCTTTCAGGATAAATTCAATTTTTAAGATTGTCTCAATAAAAAAGCTGCAGTCCATATTTGAATTGAGACACAGTGTAGTGCACCACAGAGAGATGGGAGCCAACGGTGGCTTTGTTCTTGAAAGCTGATACAAAAGTAGTAATTTCTTAGTTGTTGCTTTCTTAAAGAGAACTTTTAATTTCAACTGACATAATGTCGAGGGACATTTTCAGGTTTTTGCAGATTTACAAGTACAGTCAATGTTTGTAAGGAAGAATGGTGGATAGGAGAAAGTGAGATAGCAGAAACCTCGTAATGGCATGAGCATCTAGTGACACCCTTACTGAAATACAACTGTTCAAAAAAGTGTGCAATTTATAGACCAAGTCATAGATGATAGCAAGAAGAGCTTTAAAACCCTTTCTAACCAATAGCAAGGAAGGGCTTCTCAATCTTAATCCAGACTTTCTACAGACAACCAGAAATATCTAGAAAAGATAGTCACAGAGTTGTACAGCACAGAAACAGACCCTTCCATGCACAAACACGTCCATGCTGACCAGATATCCTAAATTAATCTACTCCCAATTGCAAGCACTTGGCCCATATCCCTCCAAACCCTCCCTATTCATATACACATCCTGATGCCTTTTAAATGTTGTAATTGTACCAGCCTCCACCACATCCTCTGGCAGCTCATTCCATACACGTACCACCCTCTGCGTGAAAACGTTACCCCGCTACTGAAAGTTCTCGATGACCACCCCATGGCAGGATTAACAGATTCCAACACATGCTGTGCAAGCCACAGCCACAAGAGTCTACTGAACAGATTACTGGAAGATGCTGCAGCAGTGGGCATGAATGTGGAATTAATCTGCAGGGGAGCTCTCAGAGAGGCATAATAGGGTTAGTCATAGGCCCTACAACAACCAGTCCGCACCGACCCTCCGAAGAGTAACCCACCCAGACCCATTTCCCTCTGACTAATGTACCTGACACTGTGGGCGATTTAGCACGACCAAGAATCTTTAAGGCAGGATTAAGGACCACACATTACCTAATGATGGGCCACAGCATGAAGCTGTAATGACGGACTGACAATAACTCGGGGCAACAAACACAGTTGTGACAGTTAGCAAAGTGCACCAAGCCTCCACAGTCTGTCACAGATGTGGTTTGTTGCCACTATCCCGAAAGGTGTTGTGATTTTCTTTGCTGCCTGAAGCCTCTGGTACCAATGGACATGTGCAGGAGGTCAGGCCGGAGACAGTGAGCACTGCGGCTGCTGCCTGACCAGTTGTGCTTTTCCAGCACCACACGTTTTGACAACTTGAAGGAACTCAGCTTTCCAAAGCCAAGGCCAGACCCCTGAACAAAACACAGACGGCTAACAGAGAGGGAGCAACAGCACGACACTGGCAGCAAGGACAGGGTTAAGGAGACACACAGTCACAGATACCGCAGTTAGGATCCCAGTAAAAGGTAAATTTCAGAAGCTAAGCATGTTAACCTCACACAGCATGTCAGTGGTATTGGGTGATCGGAAGTGTTTACAACCATTCGTGCCATATGTTCCAAACAGACACTGTCAGAAGTCACACGACACCAGGTTATAGTCCCACAGGTTAATTTGAAATCACAAGCGTTCGGAGTGTTGCTCCTTCCTCAGGTGCACTGACTTCAGGAAGGAGCAGCGCTAGGAAAGCTTGTGATTTCAAATAAACCTGTTGGACATTTATTCAAAAGGAAGAGAAATCACCGCCAGCCAGTTAGACACCAATCGTACATGAGGCGGGGGAGGAAGAACGCTCCGACAATGACGGCTGTGGGTGATGTTGAGTGACAGCAAACAGCAGGAGGATGGGTGTACCAGGAGGATGGGTGTACCAGGAGGATGGGTGTACCAGGAGGATGGGTATATCAGGAGGATGGGTGTACCAGGAGGATGGGTATATCAGGAGGATGAGTATATCAGGAGGATGGGTATATCAGGAGGATGGGTGTACCAGGAGGATGGGTATATCAGGAGGATGGGTATATCAGGAGAATGGATATACCAGGAGGACGGGTGTACCAGGAGGATGGGTATATCAGGAGGATGGGTGCACCAGGAGGATGAATATATCAGGAGGATGGGTGTGCCAGGAGGATGGGTATATCAGGAGGATAGGTATATCAGGAGGACGGGTGTACCAGGAGGATGGGTGTACCAGTAGGATGGGTATATCAGAAGGATGGGTATATCAGGAGGATGAGTGTACCGGGGGATGGGTATATCAGGAGGATGGGTATATCAGGAGGATGGATATACCAGGAGGATGGGTATTCCAGGAGGATGGGTGTACCAGATGGGTATATCAGGAAGAGCTGTCAGATCATCAAAGCATTACATTGAAGTTTGAAATGTTATTCTTGTAAGCGCTCATTGTATAATTATCAACTTGACAACACAAGCCTATATGCAACCATATATATACATGCCTGTGATAGGCTCTTATCTTTCCTTAACAAAGGGGCTGGTGCATTATCGTTTATGGTCAGTAGACCTTTAAGAGATGTATTCCTGATGAAGGGCTTTTGCCCGAAACGTCGATTTTCCTGCTCCTCGGATGCTGCATGACCTGCTGTGCTTTTCCAGCACCACTCTAATCTAGAGTCTGGTTCCCAGCATCTGCAGGCCTTGTTTTTACCTTTAAGAGACGTGGTATGTCATTGTACTCAGGATATCACCTGCCTCTGAGCATGTCAGTGGAGATTACCGAGACCTCAAACTCCACCTTACCTAGAGTCACCTGAGGCATGGCACTCCCTGGAAACATGCTGCTTTGTTCAAAGCCCAGATACCATGGGCTCCCAGAGCTGCTCTCAATTCAAACTCACCCCTTCTAACTCAGGGGCCAGACGAACACCAACTTAGCCACATTTGGCCCTTTTTTGATTTGGGATGGGCACAAAATACCGGCCAAGAATGGGAGCAGCTTGGGATCAGATGTTCATTCCAGATACATGAGTGCCAGCCATTCCTGCTCACTGGGAATGGGACGGGAAATCAATACCCCTCACTACTTAAACAAGGAGAGTCAGTTAAACAGGGGAAGGGGAGATATGGAGAAAGAATGACTGACAGCAGTGAGGGATTGAATGACAAAAAGGGTGAAAAGGGTTAGCACGTGTGAATTTTATTCCAGCTGATACCTGTGGCCAGTAGCTATTTTTGGCCCAAAGCCTTGGACAAATTTCTCTCCTGACTCTGGTGCAGGAAGCCTGCCCCTCGAGAGGATTGGACTGATGGCAATGGGGAACCCATGGCAGGGTCTTTCAGTGCCCGGTACACACTGGTGAAGAGATGGGGGGGGGTAGATTCAGGCCCATGTTGTTACTGTGTCAAGTGCATACAGGCTGAGGGCACGGATTGAATGGGCACTTGGGAAATTATCGAGAGAGTCTGACCAACGGGCACCACAGATGTTGGAGTGCATCACCTCAATGAGATTTCCATCTCAATTTAAAGTTTCAGGACCTAAGATACTGACCTTAGGTTTGCGAGTTGGGTTCACAGTGTAGTGTCAAAACGTTTGGGGCTGGAAAACCACAGCCGGTCAGGCAGCATCTGAGGAGCAGGAGGGTCGATGTTTTGAGCATAAGGTCTTCATCAGGAAGAGCTTATGCTTGATGCTGCTTGACCTGCTGCGCTTTTCCAGCACCACACTCTCAGCTCTGACTCTCCAGCATCTGCAGCCCTCACTTTCTCCTTACAGGATATTGTACTTGTATGGACTGGCATGTACATACACTGATACACAGGGCAAACTGAAATAAAATGCGCACACATTGCACATGTTTCAACTCAATAAACCAGGTAACAGCCATTCATTGGCTCATTGCTCAGGACAATGCCTGAACAAATCGGAGAGAACTATTTTTAACAAGGCCAGGAAGTTAACTGTCAATCAACATTAACTGATTCACTCCTCATGACAATGCCATGATCAATGAGACTTCACTTACACACCAATCAGCACTCTTCTCTTATGAAGAATGAATGTTGGGTTTTTTGTCCTTGAATTGATGTTCTTGTGAGTGAAAGATGAAATGTTTTGTTAGCATGTATCTTTTTTTCAGAATGCTCAACTTTGTATAATACTGAATTATTATTTGTTTTGGATTTTGATAGAGTGCCCCTTTAAGTGCCTGTTACCTTTTGAATTGTTGAGTTTGTTTTAACTGAAATCCATTTCTCAAAGAGACATGAGCTCTGCACCATGGCTAAACATGAATTCAAATTTTATGTATCCTTTGAGGATTTGATTTTTTGTTACATTGTCCCCTTTTAAGGGGCTGTTCCCACTAACTGCGTTCCCTGAGGTTTAATTTGGATCAATTTAAATGGGGATCCTGACCATCACAGGAGCTGAGCAGTGGGCTAGGGGCAAACCTTCTCTCTGTGAATAGATCCACTCTAAATAAAGATGGGTATTCTTCACCAACTGCCCGTTAGGGTCCAGTGAAAGTCTATGACAACATAGTTCAGTGTACCACAAATTCACATGTAGTCCACGGTGTCTCAGCAAGAAAATGGTGAGTTAAATCCTCATTTCACCAGCTACCACAGGAGTTTACTTACAGAACCGTACAGGCCCTTCGGCCCATGATGTTATGCCGAGCATTTATCTTAATCTAAGATCAACCTAACCTACACCCCGCTCAATTTACTGCTGTCCATGTGCTTGTCCAGCAGTCCAGCTATAACGTAATGTAATTGTTAGAATTCCTATAGTGTGAAAGCAGGCTATTCAGCCCATCAAATCCACACCAATTCTCTGAAGGGCATCCCACCCAGACCCACCACATCCCATGACTAACCCATCAAGCTTGCACATCTCTGGGCACTGAAGGCAATTTGCTGAGGGGCATGATAGGACAAATAGACAAAGTCTTTTCCCTGGGNTATATGAATAGGAAGGGTTTGGAGGGATATGGGCCGGGTGCTGGCAGGTGGGACTAGATTGGGTTGGAATATCTGGTCGGCATGGACGGGTTGGGCCGAAGGGTCTGTATCTGTGCTGTACATCTCTATGATTCTATGACTTCCGTTGGAGGTTAACATCTCCCCACAAGAATTCATCGCTTAGAGATTTTGTAAAAACAGCAACATTTTTCCTTTACCTCCTGTTGGTCCTGTGCATTTGCACATTAGAGAGTTAAGCTACATCCTGAAACATCTGTTGAAGCATCTCAGTGTCAGGCTGTCACCAGAGGGATTTCTCAATGATGGTCACACATACCCATCAGTGCCAGTGTTGGCTAACCCAGAGACACTCTGTCCTTCAGCTGTACTGATTATAACTTGACAGGCATGGTCGGATCCTCCCAGCAGATTGGCCGTCTTGTTTAATTAGGAAAATGCCATCTTCCTCAAATTGAGGCCACACTTTATAATCCATGGAGTGGCAGCTTTCGGTTTGCACCCCTGAGCTTGGTCATTTACATCTGCTTTTCTTTTGTTTTTGTTCCTTCTTTCTCCCCCTTTTCTTTAAAGTCTTGTGCTTTGATGAGATATTAGCGACAGGCCCGGCCTGAGCGTGTTCCAGGATCCGGTGAGGAATCTGGCAATCGAAGGCAGGAGGGGGAGAGCGGGAGACGATAGTGTCAGCAGCAGCAAGCACTCAGCTCCTCCCGAGACTCTAGGCCGTGGCTTGGTCCGGTAATGTTGATGTCATCCCCTGTGAAATAAGCAAATGGGTATCATGTTATTGAAGAATCCAACAGAGATTTGTTACAACTGGCAAACATTACATTGCTCAGGCACATCAGTGTCTGGGTAATATAAAGCTAACAGTTTCCAACCAAAGACCATGATTTCATTGGAGTGTCGTGCTACAAGTGAACCGAGACAAGATGGAGTCTGACACAGCCGATGGTTGAATTTGAATTCCATAAAAACACCTCTGGAATGAAGAGTCTAATGATGACCATGAATCAATGTTGGAAAAACCCATCATTAATATTCTTAAAGGGAATCCTTACCCAGCCTGGCCTCCATGTGACTCCAGGCCCATGGCAATGTGGTTGACTCTTAACTGCCCTCTGGGTAATTAGGGATGGGAAAGGTTGCTGCCTACCCAGTGACACCCTCATCATGTGAATGAATTTAAAAAAATCTTTCTACCATCAGACCTTATATTATGATGCAGTGATGATGTTCTTAAAGGTATATTGACACACTGACCATAAGACATAACTCTGCATGTCCTACCCAGCCCCTTCATTCCTAGACTATGTCCTATCATTGTATTTAGTTATTTGGTTGCTATCCTAGGTTTGGTTAATAGTTTCTCTCTAACTATCTCCTTGCCTGTGCTTTTCTTTACTCATGTTTTGTATGTGAGAGCTCCTATTTATTGCCCATCCCTACCTGCTCTTGAGAAGATGGTGGAGGGCTTTTTGTTGAGCCACTGCAGACTGTCTGGTGTAGGGGGCACCCACAGTGTGAACCTCAGGACCATTCGATGCAAGTGAGTGCCCTGTGAGACTAGTTCAGAAAGCAGTTGAGAGTCAAACTCTTTGCTGTAGGCCTGAGTCCCATGTAGATTTCCTTCCCTTCACAGCGTGGATGAACTGGATTGGTACAACAATCATTTCCTGGTCGTAATTCTGGGCACCTGACCTTAAGAAGAATAGGTTGGCCTTGGAGGGAATACAATGTAGGTTTACAAGAATGATACCTGGACTTCAGGGGTTCAGGTATAAGAAGAGACCACACAAACTAGGTCCGTTATCTCCAGGATTTAGAGGGTTAAGGGGTAATGCATTCACAGTCTTCACAATATTAACAGGAGGGTAGACAAACATAAACTATTTCCACTGGTTGGGGCTTCTAGCACAAGGGGCATAGTCTGAGATTGAGGGCCAAAGCGTTCAGGAGAGATGTTAGAAAGCACTTCGACACACAAAGGGTGAGAGAGGTTTGGAACTCTCCTCCACTAATGGCAGTGGGTGCAGGATCAGTTGTGAGTTTTAACTCTGAGACAGATAACATTTTGAGAAGCAAAGGTTTTAAGGGATATGGACCAAAGGCAGGTACATGGAGTTAGATCAGCCATGACGCCACTGAATGGTGAAAGGGGTTTGGATGGTTTACTCCTTTAGTTCATGAGACGAGTGTTTCATTCAAATTTGTTAACTGAATTGATATTCCATGAGGTGCTGTGGTCGGATTGGAATACACATCCAAGTATTCCAGATGATGGCTCCAATAGCCCCTGCGATAGAGCAATGAAGACTGATCCATCACCATGTTCCCTCGTAACTCAGCTCAGTCGCATTGCGTAGGAATTGCTCATTTCCCATGTCTCCTGGAGCATTGCATTGGATCAGTCTAATGGTAATAGATGGCTGTCATCACATCCATCGTAGCTGGATAAGAGATGCCTGTGTGTAAGAGCCAGACTGAAATGGGTTTCGCTGGTGGATATCTATGTGTAGGTCAACCTTCAGGATAGAGGCCACTTTTACCAAGGTGCACGCTCTCAGCTTTCCAGTATTTGACATGAGTCTGTGACTCGACTGGGTATAACCCCCCGGGCACCTGTCCCATCACCAAGTTCCAATTTACATTGTGTCAGTCCTTAACCAAGCTCAACTCAAAACAACATTCAAAGGTGCCCAGCTAACAGTGAACTCGGGGGCCCTCCCGCATTCTCAAGGGGCACGGTTACTCCCCATCGACCTCCCCTCCCCCAGGCAGGTCTCTGTCTGACACTGATCCTTACAACAGCTCCTGAAGTTCCTCGCTTAGTTCAAGCTGACCTTGCTCAGAGGAGATTGAAGGGGGTATGAGGAAACATGTGAATTTGGTTGAGTAGATAAAATGGCTCGGTGTGGTGAGAAACAAAATACATTTAGCAGATAAGTCGTAAGAGCTGGTCCGAATATAGAACACACAGTAAGCAAAATAAATAGCAGCTTCTCAGGTTTGTCACGAGCACCCGGCCTTAATATTTTGAATAATAGGACAAAAAGATACATTTCAAAGTGAGATATCGTCCAGCACAGAAAAACCTGTCAACAGGCAGTTTCGGCAGTCACTGCTGTTTTACTGATACCTTTGAGGGGCATATACCCAAACGTCGATTCTCCTGCTCCTCGGATGCTGCCTGACCTGCTGTCCTTTTCCAGCACCACACTAATCTAGACTCTGACCTCCAGCATCTGCAGCCCTCACTTTCTCCTTTATGACTGTACTGGCTTGTTGAACAACTGGTCCAATTCACCCCTTTCCCTTTTCCTTATTTCCCAGTCCTGGGTGAGGTCTTCCTTTGAGAATGTTTATTCAATCCCCGATTGAGTGTTCTTCCTGAACCTGTGGGCCCTGTTGTTTCAGGCCGTGTCTTTCAGCTGAGCGGGGGTTGCTATAAGGAAACAAGCTTCCTCCTGACCAAACTCACCACACCTCCCCCCAAACCCTGGCTAATTGCTTTGACAATTTAAACAGGTCGGGGCACTGCATTGGGAACTCTGCAGAAGCTGTAGCCTGCTTTCAGTGTGCAAGCCAACACCATCCACGACTGATCACCTAGCCCACCCTGGTTAAACAAACAGCCCAACTGTGAGAGAGACAGAGACAGAAGACAATAGACTGTTTTTTTTTCAGATTTTAAAAGCATCATGGGTCTGAGGGAGAAGGCAGGGATATAACATTGAGATAAAGGATCAGCCACGATCATAGTTATACAGCATGGAAACAGACCCTTCGGTCCAACCTGTCCATGCTGACCATAATCCCAAACTAAACACCGAATGAACTGCAGATGCTGTAAATCAGGAACAAAAACAGAAATTGCTGGAAAAGCTCAGCAGGTCTGGCAGCATCTGTGGAGAGAGATCAAAGTTAGCGTTTCAGGTCAAGAGTTCTAAGGGTCAGACTTGCTGAGCTTTTCCAGCAACTTCCGTTTTTAATCACAAACCAGTCGAGTACCTGCGTTTGGCCCATACCCCTCCAAACCTTTCCTCTTCATGAACTAAACCAGATGTTTTTTAAACATTGTAACTGTAGCTGCCACAGACACCACTTGCTCTGGAATCCATTCCGTATGTGAACCACTCTCTGTGTAAAACAGTTGGCCCTCGTGTCCGTTTAAAACCTTTCACCTCTCATCTTAAAAACATGCCCCCCCAACCTTGAACTCCCCCAACCGAGGGAAAAGACACCTGCCATTCACTCTATCGATGGCCCTTGTGATTTTGTAAACCTTAATAAAGTCACTCCTCAACTCCTCAACAGCCCCAGTCTATCCAACTCCTCCTTGTACCTCAAACCCTCCAATTCCAGCAGCATTGTGTACATCAGATAGAGCTAACCCATAGGCCCCAAGCTGCAGTCAGAGCAGTCAGGCCAGTGTCTCAGACCAGAACAGAAACTCAGCAGGTCTGAGACACTGTGTATGTGTGTGTGAGGTGAGAAAGCAGGATTAATGTTTCTTGCCCTCTGGCCTTCTTGAGAAACCTGCCGAGTTTCTCCAGCTATTCCTGCTCTCGGTTCAGATTTGTTTTGTTTCAGTGACTGAGACCAATTCTGTTTAAAAAGAACCACAAAACACGGCCTGCAGTGGTTCAGAGAGATAGCTCCCCTCCACTCTCACGGGATAGCTAGGGATGGGTAGGGAATGCTGGCCCAGTCTGTGACACTCACATCCCATGAATGAGTACAGAACAGAGAGCGGTTTTGCTCCTGCTGTTCAGTTATCCTCAATGACATCACCACTACGTCATCGTGTCATAGAGATGTACAGCATGGAAACAGACCCTTCGGTCCAACCCGTCCATGCTGATCAGATATCCCAACTCAATCTAGTCCCACCTGCCAGCACCCGGCCCATATCCCTCCAAACCCTTCCTATTCATATACCCATCCAAATGCCTCTTAAATGTTGTAATTGTACCAGCCTCCACCACATCCTCTGGCAGCTCATTCCATACACGTACCACCCTCTGCGTGAAAATGTTGCCCCTTAGGTTCCTTTTATGTCTTTCCGCTCTCACCCTAAACCTATGCCCTCTAGTTCTGGACTCCTCGACCCCAGGGAAAAGACTTTGTCTATTTACCCTATCCATGCCCCTCATAATTTTGTAAACCTCTATAAGGTCATCCCACAGCCTCCGACGCTCCAGGGAAAACAGCCCCAGCCTATTCAGATTCTGGATTAGTGGTGCTGGAAGAGCACAGCAGTTCAAGCAGCATCCTAGCAGTCGGGTGCTGCCTGAACTGCTGTGCTTTTCCAGCACCACTAATCCAGAATCTGGTTTCCAGCATCTGCAGTCATTGTTTTTACCCAGCCGTTCAGCCTCTCCCTGTAGCTCATACCCTCCAACTCTGGCAACATCCTTGTAAATCTTTTCTCAACCCTTTCAAGTTTCACAACATCTTTCCGATAGGAAGGAGACCAGAATTGCACGCAATATTCCAACAGTGGCCTAACCAATGTCCTGTACAGCCACAACATGACCTCCCAACTCCTGTACTCAATACTCTGACCAATAAAGGAAAGCATACCAAATGCTTCCTTTACTATCCTATCTACCTGTGACTCCACTTTCAAGGAGCTACGAATCTCCTGAAGCCACTGGAGTGATCTACAAGGTCTGTGTGCCTGGAAGTGTCTGCATCGGTGGGTGTGGATACTTGGTGTAGCTTTGAGGGAGTTTTGTTTCTCAAGAAACCAGCAGTGAATTTCCGATTGGTTACACATGCTGCCAACATGCACATACAGATACTGAGGGAAGGCTGGGTGGCTGGTTTGTGATGCAGAGTGATGCCAACAGAGTGGGTTTGATTCCCACACCAGCTGAGGTTACCATAAAGGCCTCTCCTTCTCACCCTCTCCCCTCGCCTGAGGCATAGTGACCCTCAGGTTAAACCCCCGCCAGCCTCTCTCTGTAATGAGAGAGCAGCGCTACGGTCTTCGGGAGGATATGGCGGCATTACCTTTACAGACATTTTGGCATCGAGATGACTCCTCCATTCCCCAGCATGACGGAATGTCAAGAAGGACAGATTACAAGCTGAGATTGTACCCTCCTTTGGATGCGATTTGTGATTTTGAAATATTTCACGGAATTACTGCAATGACTTCCATCACTGTCAGCCCCTGAATCCCTCCAAAGTTGCCTCTTCTGAGATTTGCCCGCTGGGAGAGTAGTTTGACCTCCTTAGTATGGGGACGTGTTGAGGTTTCCTACAGAGTGGGCACAGTGATGAGGGCCAACAGAAATTTATTCAACAGGGCCATCTGGTGGGAACAGCCTGTGACTGGGCTGTGACTCTGGACATAGTAAAGCCAGTGTCATTCCAATTTATAATCGTCACATTCATACAGACCCAGGTAAACCATGTCAAGACATTAGATCTTTGGACAGGGTGTGGAGCTGCTATTAAAGACTTTTAATGACATACATATTGTCACGGTGTTAGTACAATACTGACGACACACATTTCCAACTTCCATCATTTTGTTTTAATACTAGGACTAAAATGTTCCTTAAAAAGGATGAATTAAGGACTTAAAACAACTGCAGTGGTCATCTGACCACAGACTGAGGCAAATTCAACAAACCAACATGGAGGAAACAACAACGGTCTGAACTGAAATTACCATTTTATCAAAAAAACACTGAAACCAGTCAAACAATCAATTATAGAGAAAGTCAGTTATCGAGGGAGTCCCACCTTACATTTGTGCCAGAAAGTGCAAATTTCGGAAGGGCAATGGAGCCAGATTCAGGAATACACAATAGAACCATTTTCAGCAGATGCCTGACAGGGCAGCAGGCACGAAGAAAGTAAATGCAAAGGGAACAGCTGGAATAATCTCTCTTCCCCATTTCCTGCTCATCAAAAAATCAGCATCAGTGATAAAACAAGTCAGAGAGAAGTCCATTGATCAAGAGCTCAAGGACTGTACAATTTTGCCTAATGCTGAGGATGTAAGTCAGTAACTAAACAGCCATGATCTCAGGCTCAACTATAATACTTCAAGGACACTAAGAAATCTTTAATCTTGATGCTTTTTATCTTCATATTTTAAAGTCTGATTCCATATCTCTGTATTTGTGGACTGAAATGAGAAAAACTCTTTTAAAAACCAAGAGTTGCAGTAGAATTTTACAGAAATCAAATAACCTCGACCTCATTGTAAGCACTGTTTACACAGCTACTGGTTCAAGTAGAATTAGGAGAGAACATGGGGCTGCGTGCAAATGGAGACCCAGACAGCAACAAGTAGCCGATTGGTCCATTGACTAGTGACTAATTATGAATGACAAAGGCCTGTCAACAGCTATCTGATTGGTTCTCAGGTAACTGAACTACTTGGCGCTGTGAACAAAATAGGGAGAAGCCATCAGATCACCACAAGATCAGGAGCTCTCTCTGTTCTCTGCAGCAAAACTCACTTTAAACATAAAGAAAACAGGTTTTTTCTTCCTTCAGCTGGTACTATAAGCTGTGACTTTTAATCAGCATGAACCAACCACCCTGTATCTGCTGCAAACAAATGAAAGCATCTGGAGAAGGAAGACTGAGAAGCAGTGTTTTCATCAGCGCATAAATCAGGTCAGCAGACCCTATGCTCAGAAGCCAGTTTTCTCTCCATCCATAATCCCTGCATTTTTATTTTTGTGCATGTTTCTGTTTGTTTGTTTGTGTATGTATGAGTATGCAAAGGGAATTTATAAGAAGTTAGTGTTTTAACCAGTAGAATTTTCTGCCAACAATTCATACATGTTTATCTGTAGCTAGAGTCTACTTACTTTAGTGTCTATTTACAAATAGTTAATAATTCTTGTTTCGTGATCTATGCTTTCCATCAACCTGGATCTGAAAGTCAGGTGATTTGACGAATTTGGTGTATCTTTTAAATCTTAAAATTGAGAATATTGGGGTTTTATTTCCAACGTATTACCGTGGTGAGGTGTAAGACTGTTGTACACTCCTCTTTTTAAACTTTATACCTGTACGTGTGTGTGTGCATGTGTCTGTGCACACGAGTATATGTGTGTATGTGTGTGTTTGTGTGTGAGTTTGTGTTTGTGTGTGAGTGTGTGTTTGTGTGTGTGTGAGTGTGTGTGCGTGTGTGTGTGTGAGAGTGTGTGTGTGAGTGTGTGTGTGTGT
>NC_057730.1:53074095-53076269 GCF_004010195.1 Chiloscyllium plagiosum | reverse complement strand
GAGTGTGTGAGAGTGAGTGTGAGTGTGAGTGTGTGAAAGTGAGTGTGAGAGTGTGTGTTTGATGATATTTTTTCAGTTAGTAGTCAACAGGATTCCTATTCTCAGGGAAACCTTCCAAACGGCTCCCTACCTTTGACTGACATTATCTTTTGAATGAAGTGAAATGTGGCTGTAATAATATACGAAATAGGAACTGGAGCAAGCCCCTCAAGCCGATTTTCCTTTCAATACGATCATTCCTCATGCCCACTTTTCTGCCTTTTCCCTGAAACCCCCAATTCCCCGATTGATCAAGAAATCTCTTTATCTCAGCCTTAAATACACACAAGGACTCTGCTCCCACAACTCTCTGTGACAATTTCCAAAGACTCTTAACCCTCTGTGAGAAGATATTCCTCCCCATCTCAGTCTAAAATTGGTGCCTCTTTATTCTGAGACTATGTCCTCTGGCCACATCCTCCCAGCATTGACCCTGTCAAGCCCCTGAATGAATCTGATAGGTTTCAGTGAGGTCACCTCCCATTTGCTGAAACTCCAGTGAGTAAAGTCCCAACCTGTTAAATCTTTGTTCATTAGACAATCCCTCCCACACCAGGGATCATCCTGGTAAACCTTCCCTCAACTGCCTCCAATGAAACAATATTTCTCCTTAAATAAGGAGTTCAAAACTGTTCACATTATTTCAGGTGTGGTCTCACCGACATTTTGCACAGCCACAATAAGATTTCCTCACTCTTATACACCAATCCCTTGAAATAAGAGACAACATTCCAGTACTACGCAGAATTAAAAGTCCTTTTTGCAGCTGACTGAGGGATTTATAAACAGTAGACTCACTGCTTCTCACATGCTCACAGTAATATACATGTTGGGTGTATGTTACTGCTGCCATTTCTGATTAGGCAGGGACAGCTCACAGCAAATCATAGGCAGTCGGATTATTTTTCTGTACTGTCGAAGTATTGATTGGTTTCGTCTCCAATGTTTTAAAATGCGCCGACTCATGGATGTGTTAGTCACAAATGGGTGTGTGCAGAATTCTCACCTTAAAACAGAAAACAGCCCCTGATAAACCCAGGCAGAATCGAAGAGGAATTAAAGATGTACTGTAATATTGAATTTAAAAAGCACAAATCATTGGAGCTCATTTAAAATGGTGGCTGCTGACCAGTTGTGTTAAGATTTGAACCAAAGCCTGCACTGAGCAAGTCTTTATGAAAGCCGACGTGTTGTCATAGTGATTTAGGAATTTCTGATGTGTTTGAGCTCAGGAAGATCTGGCTCCTTCAAAACATTCGCTGTAAACATTTGCTCGTGATTTTGATTTGGAGTTTTTGACTGATCTCTCGGGTGTTACTGCTGTGTGGTTTGGAGGTCTGGAGCAGAGGTTCAAATGGATTACAATGCTGAATCAATCTCAACATGACAGTCAGTCACCCCTTAATACCACAGAGCAAATTTACTGACTCATGGATCATGTCAGGTAAAACAACGTTGCCCTTAAAAAATACAATGTAAGGCTCTAATGATGGACTTCTCTCATCAAGTCTCAGAGATAAATATTCAATAAAACCTGTTCATGTTAACTCACTTGATCGTACTGACTGAGTGCCTCTTGAATGCAGGAAGATTTCAGTTTGAGAAATCCAGCCTAAGTTGCCTTTCAATTTCTCACATCCACTTTTCGGTAGCATTGGCCACAGAACTGACTAAATACGGCAGAAATCAGACAAACCAGCAGAGCAACAGACTAGCTCAAAACATGTTGGGCCAAACGCTCAACGCAGACAGAGATCAAAGGAAGAAAGAGGAAAAATCTCAGCAGGTCTGACAGCATCTGTGGAGTGAAAGCAGAGTTAATGTTTCAGGTCCAGTGATCCTCCCTGCTTGGGAGACTGATGCTAATCCAGATTTAGTACAGAACTTCCATTTAAATTACAGTTTCACAATTTGTGTTTTCAATTCCTTCTCTCTCCTTTTCCTCTGTGTCTGTTTCATGCAATTCACTCCTTGGGGACAACACAGCGGGAGCACTTTCTGTTTCTGATAGAGTCATCAAGTCAGAGAGATGTACAGCACAGGAACAGAACCTTTGGTCCAACTCATCCATGCTGACCAGATATCCGAACCTAATCTAGTGTCATTTGCCAGCACTTGGCCCATATCCCTCCAAA
>NC_057730.1:53054439-53073595 GCF_004010195.1 Chiloscyllium plagiosum | reverse complement strand
GGGGGTGGTGAGATTGTGTGTGGGTGTGTGTCCCAGTGTTCCCCCAGGGTGTGGTGAGATTGTGTGTGTCCCAGTGTTCCCCCAGGGTGTGGTGAGATTGTGTGTGGGTGTGTGTGTGTGTCCCAGTGTTCCCCCAGGGCTCCCCTCTCTTACTAGTATCCTCACATACAGATGAGGAAGGACACCACTTCGACTGGGACAACACATCCATCCTTGGACAAGCCAAACAGAGACAGGCCCGAGGAATTCTAGAAGCATGGCATTCCAACCAGAACTCTATCAACAAACACATTGAGTTAGACCCCATCTACCACCTCCTGAGAAAAAGAACAGGAAATGACATCACCACAGGAAATGATGTCACCACAGGAAATGACGTCATCCAACCCAAAGAAACTCAAACATATAAATAGAAAGCCAGTATTATCAGCATTGCTTTGCCTGTGGCCGACTGAAGACCCTACACCTAGTAGGGTAAAGAAATATCTGGAAGTGAACCTTCCAGCTCAGCGAACAAGCCTACATCCATACTCACTCCTAACTCTCACCACCCATGTGAAGGAAGGATTTACAGAGCGATCATATATGCGCTTATGTTAGGAACGCAATTAAGCTGGGGAATGGAATTTGAACGGTGAGCTTCTAGTCTAGAGGTATGGATGGTCTCCCTGCGCATCACAAAGCATAGCCTACTTGGGACACTTGAATTTCAACAGGTTTTGTCCCCTTTCCCCCTCATTATCCTGCCATTGGCTGGCACAGCGGCTCAGTGGTTAGCACTGCTGCCTCACAGCACCAGGGTCCCAGGTTTGATTCCTGCCTCGGGTGACTGTCTGTGTGGAGTTTGCACATTTTCCCCGTGTCTGAGTGAGTTTCCTCCGGGTGCTCCGGTTTCCTCTCACAACCCAAAGATGTGGGTTGGCCACTCTCACCACCCATGTGAAGGAAGGATTTACAGAGCGATCATATATGTGCTTACGTTAGGAACGCAATTAAGCTGGGGAATGGAATTTGAACGGTGAGCGGTGAGCTTCTAGTCTAGAGGTATGGAGGGTCTCCCTGCGCATTACAAAGCATAGCCTCCTTGGGAAACTTGAATTTCAACAGGTTTTGTCCCCTTCCCCCTCATTATCCTGCTATTGGCTGGCACAGCGGCTCAGTGGTTAGCACTGCTGCCTCACAGCGTCTGTGTGGAGTTTGCACATTCTCCCCGTGTCTGAGTGAGTTTCCTCCGGGTGCTCCGGTTTCCTCTCACAACCCAAAGATGTGGGTTGGCCATGCTAAATAGCCCATAGTGTCCAGGGGTGTTGCGGTTGGATGTGTTAACCGTGGGGGATGGGTCTGAGTGGGAAACTCTTTAGAAGGTCTGTGTTGGTTTGATGGACTGTTTCCACACTGATCTCTGGGGTTCTGGTACATTGTGTAATTACTGATGAGATTCCCTTCCTTGGAGAATATTCTTCCATTGTTGTTCTTTTGGCAAGTCGGTTTAGCAGCAAACTCTGCCATTTGGAGATAGGGATTCAGTTCTGAAAATAGAATTGGAAGGAAGAGCTGTAATGTTTGCATTGGCAATTTTAATGCAAAATAATTGTCAAATATAAATTTGCAACTGTGATGTCGCTGTGGTTTCAAGAAATGAAATTGTGTTCCACACACGATTCTATAAATGCATTTTTATTCATAACATTTTAAGTATTCAATCACAGTCCTAGCGTTGGTAAGAAATGAACGATAGATTAGCTTGTTAAAGTCTCTTCCGCTTAATAAAACACCCAGAAATGTCTCTGGACAGGCAATTCGGCAAGATCTCTGGAAGTGACCTGAAGGAGGGAAAGATAATCAAATGCTGCAGAAAGACCTACGATAAAATGGACAGAGCTACAAAGGTGTGATATTATTGGGACAAAGATTGAGTTAAAATGCACAGAGAGAGACAATTCCAGTTACAATGCCTTCACTCTTTCAGAACAAATTACTGGAATCTATACTAAACATAACAAATGCTGGGGATCACCAGGGGCCAGGCAGCATCCAAGGAGAGAGAGCAAACTAACGTTTTGAGTCTGGGTGATGGAACATTAGCTTGCTCCCTCTCCATGGAGCTGTCTGACCCGCTAGGATCTGCAGCATTGGTTATTTTCAGGAGTTCACTCTTGCTGGTTAAGCAGTTCAGGGTTCTGAAGAAGGGTCACTGGGCTCAAAATGTTAATTCTGATTCTCTCTTCACAGACACTGCTAGACCTGCTGAGTTTCTCCAGCAATTACCACTTCTGTTTCAAACTTCCAGCATCCATGATTCTTTGTTTTGTTATATTTGTGGCTAATCATTCACCAAAGATCCTCAGACAGCACCTTCCAAACCCACCACCACTTCCATCTAGAAAGACAAGGGCAGCAGATACATGGGAACGCCACCCCCTGCAAGTTCCCCTCCAAGCCTTCACCATCCTGACTTGGAAATATATCGCTGTTCCCTCAGTGTCACTGGGTGAAAATCCTAGAATTCCCTCCCTAAGGACATTGTGGGTCAACCCACAGCACATGGACTGCAGCAGTTCAAGAAGGCAGCTCATTCCCACCTTCTCAAGGGGCAACTAGGGACGGGCAATAAATTCTGGGTCTAGCCAGTGACGGCCATGTCCCAAGAGTGAATAAATATAAAAAAGGAGAGATAGGCTTTGGTTATTGGTAAAGAATAACTCAGTTCAGAAATTCTATCTTGTGTTTTGTTTCCTTGTCAGTAACCTCCAGAATTAGCACATTTTCCTCTCTCATGTATCTTGAACTGATGAAAGTGATGGCTCTCAAAATCCTGGACATGGTAACAATCAGGAGGCAATATCACCTTGTAAATTTGCCTCAGACATTTAATTAAACAGCACAACAAAGTCCTGTCCATAATCAGCTCAGAGGCATTGTCTTCCTCTACAACAGTGTTTGCAGAGTCCTCGGCAAACTCTATTTGGATGGCTTCAATCAATTCCCCACTGCACAGAATTCTAATCAAGAAAACGGCTCCTAATCAGTTGTTCTTATTCAAAGAAGCTTTAAAGATGGAATCGATGTGTAACTGGCTCCCTTCTACTGAACTGAACTGGGAAAGGAAGTGTTACCTTCAGGATTGGTGCAACAAGAGGAACATTGCCAAAGCCTGGTGTTGTTATACTTAATCCAGCCCTATATCAATGGAAGACAGGTAATATTGATCATAATCACAGTCTCAGGGTCACTGAGATTATGAGCCGATATGAATTGTAATACTGACATACAGAGAGAGGCATGGATGGATGGTGTAGAAGAAGAGAGAAATGGGACAGATAGATGTACGCATAGATGTACAGAGATATACAGAGAGATGGTGTGGATAGATGTACAGAGATATACAGAGAGATGGTGTGGATAGATGTTACAGAGATATACAGAGAGATGGTGTGGATAGATGTTACAGAGATATACAGAGAGATAATGTAGAATGGTAGATCTCTCAGCTCCTGTGCTGACCAGCTGGTGGGAGTGTTTGCTGATATCTTTAACCTCTCTTTGCTACAATCTGAAGCACCCATGTGCTTCAAGGGGACCACCACCATCCGTGTGCCAAAGAACAATCACCCATCATGCCTCAATGGCTACCGCCGGTGGCTCTGACCTCGTTATCTGTGAAGTGCATCGAGAGGTTAGTCATAACAAGGATACCAACGTCAGGCTCTCACTCTTTGCCTCCAGCTCCACCTTCCACTCCATCACTCCAAACAAAGTCATCTCTAATCTCTGAGACCTCGGTTTCAGCTCCCTGCTCTATAACTGGATCCTGGCCTTGCTGACCCGAGAAGATGCAGTCAGTACGAGTAGGCAATGCCATCTTCTCCACCGCTATCCTGAGCACCGCTGACTCAGCTCCCTGCTATATTCCTCATGACCAGGCAGCCAAAGTCCACCCCAACTCCATTTCCAGACTTGCTGACAATACCACCGTTGTAGGGCAGATCTCAAGCAATGACGCGACAGAATACAGGAAAGAGACTGAATGCTGAGTGGCATGGATTAAAGACAACATCCTCTCCCTCAACATCAGCAAGATGAAAGAACTAGTCATTGACTTTCAGAAGTGGAGCTGAGGACACGCCCCTGGCTGTATCAGGAGCTGAGGTGGAGATGTTTGAGAGCATCATGCTCCAGGGTGTGACAATCACCAACAATCTGTCCTGGGCCACCCACGTCAATGCAACAGCCATGAAAGCACAACAACATCTCTACTTCCACAGTAGAAATGCAGCACGTCCACAGGGACTCTAACCAATGTTTATAGATACACCACAGAAAGCATCCGAGCTGGATGTATCACAGCGTGGTATGACAACTGCTCTGCCCAGGGCTGTCAGAAATTATAGGGAGTTGTGAACACAGCCCAGGCTATGACACAAACCATCCATTGACTCCATTGATACTTCCTCAGAAAGCCAACACCATCAAAGACCCCTCACACCCCCATTATACTCTCGCCCACCCTCTTCCATCGGCAGAAAATAAAGAAGTTTGAAAATACATACCAACAGATTGAAGAACAGCTTCTTCCCCGCTCTTATCAGACTTTTGAACAGACCCCCAAATATTAATCTCTCTGCGCCTTCCCTGTGGCTGTAACACTGTATTCCGTACTCTGAGCTGCTACCCTGAGGGATTTTGCCTGCCTGTAGAGCAGGTAAAACAATACTTTTCACTATATCATGGTACATGTGACAACAATAAATCAAACAAAGAAGATAGATTGTTTACAGAGATGCAAGTAGGTAGATAGATAGATATCTATTTATCTATATAGAGATATAGATATAGATATAGATATATAGAGATAGATATATTTTGATTGGCATACAGAGAGTCACAGTTAGGAAAAAAACGCATAAGTAACCAATCCTATAAAATGTTTGTTTAAAGTTGCTTCTTCCAAGAAATAAACAATTTATTTCAGGAAGTCTGTACTTTATGACAAGAGGAAATTCCTGGATACAGATTCCGAATATTTAATTATGTAGAATTTTTTAGCATTGGAAAGCGATTTGAAGGAAACATTTCCAAGAGAATAAACGATGCAAATTTATTTGGCCTGTCCATTTATTACGTGTTTTTGTTCGTACAGCTGGAAAATCTCAGCTCTTCCCCACTCGGTATCCCCACTGGCTATAGAAGCAGCTGAATAAATACAGTCACGTTAACCGCAGTTAGGCACACTCTGTGCATCACTAATATGTTTGTTCTCTTTATTTGCTCATGGGATGTGTGTGTCACTGTCTAGCCCAGCATTTATTGCCCATCCCTAATTCCCCAGAGGGCATTAAGAGTCAACCCCATTGCTGTGGTCTGGAGTCACTTGTAGGCCAGATCAGGTAAGGATGGCAGCTTCCTTCCCGAAAAGGATGTTAATGAATCAAAAGCCAAAGATGGTTCCCCTGGTTACCATTAGGCTAGCTGTCAATTCCGGATTTTTATTACACTTGTCACAGTGAGATTCAAACCCCAATCCCCAGAATGTCAGCCTTGGAGTTTAGATTACGAATCCAATGACAATTACCTCGACACTGGCACCTCTCCCAGTATCATGCATGCAATGCTGGAGGGTAGTTAGCTCAGTTGGCTGGACAGCTAGGTTGTAATGTATGCAATGGATCAGTGGTGCTGGAAGAGCACAGCAATTCAGGCAGCATCCGAAGACAGGCAAAATCGACGTTTCGGGCAAAAGCCCTTCATCAGCCCTTTCCTGATGAAGGGCTTTTGCCCGAAACGTCGATTTTGCCTGTCTTCGGATGCTGCCTGAATTGCTGTGCTCTTCCAGCACCACTGATCCAGAATCTGGTTTCCAGCATCTGCAGTCATTGTTTTTACCTCTGTAATGTATGCAATACCAACTGCAGGAATTCAAGTCCCACATTTTTAAATTTTTTTTATTAGATTCCCTACAGTGCGGAATTGGCTGAAGGTTATGTGTAGAGATTGAGGGTTTATGTTGTAGCTGTACAGGACATTGGTTAGGCTACTTTTAGAATACCGTGTTTAATTCTGGTCTCCCTGCTACAGGAAAGATGTTGTGAAACTTGACAGGATGCAGAAAGGATTTACAAGGATGTTGCCAGGGTTGGAGGATTTGAGCTACAGGGAGAGGCTGAACAGGCTGGGGCTGTTTTCCCTGGAGCATTGGATGCTGAGGGGTGACCTTATAGAGATTTACAAAATTATGAGGGGCATGGATAGGGTAAATAGACAAATTCTTTTCCCTGGGGTCGGGGAGTCCAGAACTAGAGGGCATAGGTTTAGGGTGAGAGGGGAAAGATATAAAAGAGACTTAAGGGGCAACTTGTTCACACAGAGGGTGGTGTGTATATGGAATGAGCTGAAGTGGTGAAGCTGGTACAACATTTAAAAGGCACCTGGATGGGTATATGATTAGGAAGGGTTTGGAGGGATATGGGCCAAATGCTGGCAAATGGGACTAGATTAGTTAGGATATCTGGTCGGCATAGACAGGTTGGACCGAAGGGTCTGTTTGTGTGCTGTGTAATTCTCAAGCGCTTCTTCTCAACCTCACCCCTCACTTGAGGTGTGGTGACCCTCAGGTTAAACCAATCACCAGTCGTCTCTCTAATGGGGGAGTAGGACCATGGTCCTTTTACCATGTAATGAAAAGAGAATGCAGCAGCTGGTGGGGATGTGAAAGGGAAATGGAATATAATTTTTATTGTTTATTTCATATTGTCATGAAAGTTTGTGATAAATTGTTATTTGGACACTTTGGTTTGAAAGAATGACGCCCAGCTTTCGGTTTGATGTATATGTCTCTTGTGTGTCAAGAAGGGGAGTCAATGGTCTAGTTTCATCTTAAATTTACCCAATGAGAGATGTGGGGAGTCTGAAGTTTTTATTGAATTTCTACAGCCTTCGAGTAGAGTTAGTGGTGAATCGTTCAGTGCATTAGGAATAAAAGGGTAGAGGAAAAGAAAATTATTTTTGCCTCGAAGTCTAATATCACCATGAAACAGAACCATCCGGAAGGTGATGCACAGATTCAGTCAATGCCAAAAAGGCAGTTAGTTTAACAGTCTCCAAAAAGTCAGGATTTGGGAAAACAAAACATTGCTGAGTGGCTTCAGTTCAGGTACAAGATTGAGATGCCAAAATGTTATAACATAAATATTTTCCTAATCAAACTGCTCAGTGATGTCATTACACACCTCTGACAAACTATCAAAGATTACTGACAAAAGCTCTCCCAGAATCCGGACACCAGCTCTCCCAGAAGCCGGACACCAGCTCTCCCAGAATCCGGACAACAGCTCTCCCAGAATCCCGACAACAGCTCTCCCAGAATATTAACAACAGTTATCCCAGAATCCGGACCACAGCTCTCCCAGACTCCCGACCACAGCTCTCCCAGACTCCCGACCACAGCTCTCCCAGAATCCGGACAACAGATCTCCCAGAATCCCGACAACAGCTATCCCAGAATATTAACAACAGTTATCCCAGAATCCCGACAACAGCTCTCCCAGAATCCCGACAACAGATCTCCCAGAATCCGGACAACAGCTATCCCAGAATATTAACAACAGTTATCCCAGAATCCCGACACCAGCTCTCCCAGAATCCGGACAACAGCTATTCCAGAATCCCGACCACAGCTCTCCCAGAATCCCGACAACAGCTATCCCAGAATATTAACAACAGTTATCCCAGAATCCGGACAACAGCTCTCCCAGAATCCGGACAATAGCTATTCCAGAATCCGGACAACAGCTATCCCAGAATATTAACAACAGTTATCCCAGACTCCGGACAACAGCTCTCCCAGAATCCCGACCACAGCTCTCCCAGACTCCGGACAACAGCTCTCCCAGAATCCGGACAACAGCTCTCCCAGACTCCCGACAACAGCTCTCCCAGAATCCCGACCACAGCTCTCCCAGAAGCTGATGAAAGTCACAGAGCCAATAGAAAGAGCATTGACAGCAGTCTTTCAGATGATGGATCATGGACGTTGTGCTATTTGACTGGAAGGCAGCAAATATACCAACCCTGACTCAAACAAGAAAGGAAAAGTGATATAGATTCAGCAGGTTTATTGGCCCGAAGACAATCTTTGGTGAAGGAGGAGACAAGAAATCAATCTTTCTTCATGGTTGGATTTATTCACAGAGTGAAACATTACAAGTGTACAAATAACCAGCAACTCCCAACTCTGCAAATAACCAGCTGTATAAGTGTACAACATCCAAATCTAGAACTAGCTGGCAACTCCCAATTCGACAACTGACCAGCTGTATAAGTGCACAACTACCAACTCGACAACTAACCAGCAAGGATGCTTTCTAGATATTTTAAAATCAACCTGTTGAGTGATGTTGTTATAGACCTCTGGAGTTGGTGGGAATTGGACTTCGATCTCCTGTCCAGAGGTAGGGACACCACCACTATGCTATAAGAACCTCCAGTATCACTTCCTCTGTGCTAATTTTCCAATAAACACACTCTGTTCAATTTATACAATTAACAATTAAGCCTGATATCTGTTCTGGAAGTGATGATGGTGCTACATTGACACAGTGGTAGTGTCTCTATTTTTGGACTGTGAGTTCCAGGTTTGGGTGCCCTTGTTCCAATGTGTGTGTGTGCGTGTTGTCTGGAAAAAAAAAACAGATTCTAATCCTTTCGCTACAGCAGGTAATGTCTGTCCCTCTGGGCCAAAGCTTCAAGTCTTACCTACTCTGGTGATGTGTGTGAGCAGGTGAATTAAAAGTGTCCAGAGGTGATAACACCAGGCAGACCACAGAAAAGCTACATGTCTGGCTCATTCGACACCAACTAAGTAGGCCGGACAAATCAGCCACATTACATTGGGGATGTAAAAGAAAGAACTCAAAGAAAATGCAGTGAATGTTTTTTTTTTGTGCAGAACATGAGTTTTATAAAGATATATAAAAGGAAATATATTGTTTGAATGAATAACCAATGTTTAAATTAGATGCTGCATCTCAATAGAAACTTCCTTTAAGAATAAAAGTCAGTCAGCAATGCTTCAAAGAGTCAGAGAGTCATACAGCACAGTAACAGACCCTTCGATTTAACCAGAATCCCAAACTAATCTGGTACCGCCTGCCTACGCTTGGCCCATATCCCTCCAAACTTTCCTTATTCATGTCCTTACCGAAAGGTTGTAACTGTATCCACATCCACCTCTTCTTCTGGAATTTCGTCACATACATGAACCACCCTCTGTGTAAAAGAAATTGCCCCATTTCTTATTTAAATCTTCCTCCTCACCTTAAAAATATGCCCCCTCATCTTGAAAGGCTCTATGCTATGGAAAAGCCACCTGCCATTCACCTTCTCTATTCCCATTATTATTTTGTAAACCTCTATAAAGTCAGCTCTCATCCTCCAGGGGAAAAAAAATCCCAGCTTATCGAGCCTCTCCTTCTAACTCAAACCTTCCATACCCGGCAACATCCTGGTAAACCTTTTCTGAACCCTCTCCTTCCCATAACAGGGCGACCAGAACTGGACACGGTATTCCAGAAGGGGCCTCACCCTTCTGGAATGTCCTGTACAACCTCAACATGACCTCTTGACCCCTCTACTCAAAGGTCTCAGCAATGAAGGTAAGCTCGCTAAACGCCTTCTTAACCACCCTGTCTACATGTGATGCAACCCTCAGAGAATTATGTACCTGAACCCCTAGGTCTCCCTGTTCAACAACTCTACACAACAGCAGCTGGAGTTTGCAGTGACAGCAATGTTGTTTGTCAAGGGTTAATATTGAAATCAATTCTCTTTAGTTTCACACATATCTATAGAATTAATATTTTTATATGTACATAGACAGAGATACACGTGTGTACTGAAATGCATGATTTCAAAATTACAATGAGAAAGAAATGCAAAGAGTAAACAGTGAAAGAGATCTGTTCAGAAGTTATAGATAGAATATTGCAACATTTTGTTGGCTCATCAGCTATCCAAATTACTAAAGGAATGGAAATTATGGAATCAATGATTTGTGCAAAAACTATTAGCATTTCCTGCAGAACTCGGCCTTAACCCTCCCATCTCCAAATCAACACAAGCACTAGTTTGTTGCTGATAGTTTTAACATAAGCAGAGTAACACCAATGAATGACACTATTGCAATCAAAGTCAGTCATGTAATTGCTCATCAGGCTGTTTAGATCATGAGGGATGAACTGTAAAGCTAATGTTTCCCATCGATGAAGTATTCTCTGGTTAAAGCCTAAGCTTCATTGAACAAGCAGATTTTATACCATCCTGTCATGTATTTACTAAATAAGTCTAAAATTGTTCATGGATATTAGCTAAACAATGATTTCTCGTTGAGAAGTCAGCTTGGAACCACTTAAGACATTTTGCAGGGGAAAGAGAGCCCCTGATAAGTTTGTATTACTGTTCCTTATTAAAAAATAAGACTTTAATATCTTTGATAAGATATTTTATTTCATAGAGCTGAATTTACATAGTTTGTCAATCAAATGAATTAATTTCAAAAAATTAATCCTTTTTTAGTCTCTTTTACTTTATGGAGATTGTATGGAAAATACAATCCCCATATTGAATAATTAGATAAAAATCCAACATGTTTTTAGCAGGAGAAAAGAAAATACTTTTATTTTTCTAACACCTTTCTCAAACTCAAAGTCCTCCACAAGCAACGGAATATTTTCCGATGTGTAATCATTGCGATAATGTGGGAAACGTGACAACCAAATTGATCAGCCTAGTTCCACACATTGCAAGGTGATATCTGTTCAGATAGTCTAATGAATTTTGGTTAAGAATTAAATATTGCTGGGAAAGTACACGTTCTGTTGAATTTTTCTTTGTTAAGGAGTACAGGAGTTGGGAAGTCATGTTGCGGCTGTACAGGACATTGGTTAGGCCACTGTTGGAATAATGTGTGCAATTCTGGTCTCCTTCCTATCGGAAAGATGTTGTGAAACTTGAAAGGGTTCAGAAAAGATTTACAAGGATGTTGTCGGGGTTGGAGGATTTGAGCTACAGAGAGAGGCTGAACAGGCTGGGGCTGTTTTCCCTGGAATATTAGAGGCTGAGGGGTGACCTTTATAAAGGTTTATAAAATCATGAGGGGCATGGATAGGGTTAATAGGCAAAGGTGGGGGAGTCCAGAACTAGAGGGCATAGGTTTAGGGTGAGAGGGGAAAGATATGAGAGAGACCTAAGGGGCAACTTTTTCACGCAGAGGGTGGTACGTGTATGGAATGAGCTGCCAGAGGATGTGGTGGAGGCTGGTACAATTGCAACATTTAAGAGGCATTTATATGAGTATATGAATAGGAAAGGTTTGAAGGGATATGGGGCAAGTGCTGGCAGGTGGGACTAGATTGGGTTGGGATATTTGGTTGGCATGGACAGGTTGGACCGAAGGGTCTGTTTCCATCTCTATGACTCTGTGACTCTATGTGTTTAATAATCCTGAGTATACCAAATCAGTTTTAAAATTCACTCATGGGGTATGGGTGTTAACCAGCTGGGTCAGCCCTTATTGCTTGGCCCTAGTTACCCTTGTCGAAAAGCGTGGTGCTGGAAAAGCTCAGCAGTTACCTCGTTATCCTTGAGCAGGTGTTGGTGATTAAACTTATAAGATATAAAAGAAGACTTTTCAATCCAGTGAGTTTACCACTTTAGGAGCGTTGACCATTTAAGAATTCACAGCTGACAGCAGCAGGCATGGAAGCAGCAAGAGGGCAAGCTCAGTAATCCAAACCAAAACTTTCTTCAGAAACTGGCAAGAAGCGATATGTGTGGAGTACAAAAAGAATGAGAAGTCAGCCACACGTGGATGGTCCTGAGGTGTTAGCAAAGGTGACTATAAATCCATCGAGAGAATCCATCTACCAGGCCCCTTCCTGAAGAAGGGCTTATGCCCGAAACGTCGATTCTCCTGTTCCCTGGATGCTGCCTGACCTGCTGCGCTTTTCCAGCAACACATTTTCAGCATTGTCAAGGAAAGGCCGCCAGCATTCTCAAAGATCCATCCCACCCTGGCAATGTTTTTCTACAACCTCTACCATCGGGGAGAAGGTACAGAAGGTACACAGGCACCAGCCGGTTTCGAAACAGTTCCTACCCTACTGTTGTTAGAATACTGAACGGACTCACAAACTCTTGACATTCACCTGTCCCTGTGTTTCTGTTTTTGCCGCTGTTTACCTATTATTTACTATCTGTGCTACTTAACTCTGTGATCTGCCTGTATTGCTCACAGGACAAAGCTTTTCACTGTGTCTCAGTACACGGGACAATCAATTCAATTCAATTCATTAGGAGCAATCCCTAACAACAGGTAAAGTTAGAAATCCTGATGAAGGGCTTTTGCCCGAAACTTCGATTCTCCTGCTCCTCAGATGTTGCCTGACCGGCTGTGCTTTTCCAGCATCACACTCTTTGACTCTGATCTCCAGCATCTGCAGCTCTCACTTACCCAAACTTAGAAATCCCCACAGGAAAACGAAATGACGTTATGAAAAATGTGTCAAGACCAGAAAGGAAGCGAGAAAGTGTAAGAGTTCACACCTCATACATGAAGCATTGCCATGGTCAACATGTGTACTTGCCAGGAATAGCAAAAAGGGGTGGGCCTTAGAATTGATTTAAGCTGAACTTAAGCAAATTTAAAGAAATCTAGTTAAAGCAGCAAAGTCAGGAAAAATGAAAGAAAAAGACGAACTGGGAATCAACATTTAAGTCATATTTCAGAGGAAGACTTATCAGGGCCACATCCAGAGAATGTGACTTCAACTTTTATGGTGTTAGTATTTTAGACTGGGAAAGGTGGGAAAATGTCCAGTTTTCCAGGCACAACTGAGAAAATGCTTTCTTTCTGCTAAAGGCAGAAACTCCTGAAAGAAGTGAGTAACTGCATATCGATTGTTAAAGATGTGGAAAAGCACTGAACAAGGCAGGAAAAGCCAATAAGATTTGTAGAGCTATATATTCGATTTAAAAAGCTTGAAAACTGTAAACCGCTCTGGCATAGTCAATAATACAATGAAAGCTTTATTAGAGAATTCAGTATAGTACTACGTAGAAACATAGCAACTTTGAAGGTAGGAGCAGGAGGAGGCCATTCGGCCCTTCGAGCCTGCTCTGCCTATCATCACAATCATGACTGATTGTCCAACTCAGTAGTCCAATCCTGCTTTCTCCCCATAACCTTTGATCCCATTCGCCCCACGTGCTAGATCTAGCTGCCACTTGAACACATTCAATGTTTTGGCATTAACTCCTTCCTGTGGTAATGAATTCCACAGGCTCCCCACTCTTTGGGTGAAGAAATGTCTCCTCATCTCCGTCTTAAATGGCTCACCCCGAATCCTCAAACTGTGACCCCAGGTTCTGGATATATCCACCATCGAGAACATCCTCCCTGCATCTACCCTGTCTAGTCCTGTTAGATTTTACAAGTCGACAGAACAAGTTAAAAAGAGTGGGAAGTAAAGGGAATATTGCTACGCTGTTGTGGTACCGAATCTAGTAAAGGTCAACAATCAATCAGTGACAGTGAATTAAAGAATATAAGCTAAAAGAGCTAGAGATGTAAAGCAATGTTGGAATGATACAAATTTAAAATACCTTTATAGTAATAAGATTAATCAGCACACTGAGCATCAGGGAGGTGACCCTTTATCAGAGCAGTCTCTCAAATTTAAACACTAAGGCTGGAGCTGAACAAGTAAATTTATTCTTATACTCTGTGAGTCTGTTGTAGATGATGTTATTAACAGACAAAGCATCAGAATCTGGAGGTGGGAAAGAATTCAATTTAAGCTTTTAAAGGGAGCAGCTGTATCTGTAGGACCTCTGTAAGGTCCTATTGATTATAACTTGCCAATTGTAATTGTACATTTAAAATAAAACATTGGAGTTTGTCAGAAAGAGTTAAGAGCCAATCACTTTACTGTTGAGTTGGAGTCAAGTGTGGGCTAGAATGGGTAGGGAGGGCCTTTCCTAGCCGGATGGGTTTTGGCATCAATGGGCAGTGGTTACCGTCATTGAGACAATGAGGACGGCAGATGCTGGAGAGTCAGAGTCAATAAAAATGTGGAGCTGGAAAAGCGCAGCAGGTCAGGCAGCATCCGAGGAGCTGGAGAGTCTGTCCTGCCTGAAATGTCAACTCTCCTGCTCTTTCAATGCTGCCTGTCCTGCTGTGCTTTTTCCAGCACCACAGAGGCATTATTGACATGGTTACCATCAGCCTAGCGTCTTACGCTGGATTTCTTCTGAACTCTATTTTCCCCATCCACCAGGGTGGATTGCAAACCCATGTCACTGGAACATTAGCCTGGGGTCCTGGATTGTTAGCTCAGTGATGCTCCCAGGACACCACTCCCTCCTTCGCACAGTTTTATGCATTAAACCTACCTTTTAATCTAAGGACAGTTATTACTCTCCGGTGGTGTATCCTCCATCACTGGTCACTAAATGAACCCAACAGAAAGCAAAGCCAAAGCAGGATTGATGGTAGCGAATGACCTTGCACAGCCCCCCGCCCCGAGCTCTGCCAACTGGGTAAAGGTGGCCAATACCATCAGGTGCCAGCATCGGGTCATTTGGGGCCATGCCCCATCATCCTGTCTCATGAGGCCATTTTCCTTCCCACTGTGGTCAGCGAGAGGAACTTGCAGGAACAGGAGAGACAGTCCATGTGACAGAGCTCAGCTGAGGTTAACCAACACAACACCCAATGCCTGAAGGAGATCTCTGAACAAGAGGCGTTGTACTTTGGCCTTGTCTATCAGTCTCTAGAGCTTGTGGAACCTGCTACCAGTCCATCGTGACCCGTGTTTACACAATTAGATTATAATGCTTTAATCTTGGCGCTGAAATAGTCCCTAACTTCTGGGAGTAACAGAAGGCTTTGCATGGTTTCGAGTCAACTGTCTATATTTTTAAGGACACGATTCAATTATTTGACTGAGCTAGTATGACTTTGATCATCGTTAGTAGATCATCCAATCAAACAATCATGGAGGGTAGTGTAGCTGCCCCTTCACCACCTCCCTGCTCACCATCCAAGGGCCGAAACAGTCTTTTCAGGTGAAGCAGCATTTCACCTGCATCTCCTCCAACCTTGTGTATTGCATTTGCTGCACCCAACATGGCCTAGTCTACATTGGAGAAACCAAACTCAGACTAAGTAACCGCTTTGTGGAACACCTCCAAGCTGTGTGCAAGCAGGACCCCAACCTTTCCATAGTCAGTCATTTGAGCACAGCGTCCTGCTTGCATACCCATGTTTGTCTTCGGCATGTAGTTTTCCAGTGAATCACAGCACAAACTGGAGGAACAGCAGCTCATCTTCAGACTAGGCATTTTACAGACTGACTACTGAGTTCAATACCTTTAACTTGTGAACCAATTCCCATTTCTTCCCATTTCGTTTAGCTTTACTTGTTGCATTCTCTGTCACAATGTCCTCCCCACGCTACCCCCCACCCCCACCCCCCCAACTCCAATGGAACTGACTGTGCCTTCAAACCTGGCAATTAGACACATCACTGTTCTGCCATTCTCACATCCGATCACTCACCCTGAACTATCAACATCCTTTCTCATCAGCACCCGACACACACTACCCCCACCGCCCCCCAAGTTACAGCAGAAATGCTGTCCCCTCCACACTTCACCTCAGCTCTGATGAAGAATTTTCTAGACTGGAAAGGTGAGCTTGCTCTCTCCCCATGGACGCTGCCTGACCCGCTGTGATCTCCAGTCTGTTGTTTTCACAACAATAGGGAAATACTGTTTCCAGTTTCACATAACAGATTTATAATCCAAAAGCATGGAATCTCTTCAATCCCGTTATGGAGCTCAGTAAAGAAATAGCAGTGTTAGGGTCGAGAGCGTGGTGCTCGAAAAGCACAGCAGAATCCTGTTGAAGGGCCTATGCCCGAAACATCGATTCTCCTGCTCCTTGGATGCTGCCTGGCCTGCTGTGCTTTTCCAGCACCACACTCTCGACTCTGATCTCCAGCACCTGCACTCCTCACTTTCTCCAAGGGATGTTTTGAGGACAGCCCCAGAGCATTTCCAGTGTCACCCAGCTGGCACTGAGCTTCCATTGAGCTGGTAAGCATTTCAGAAGGCAGGTCAATCTGCAGTCACCAACCCAGGAGTTTCCCTTGTCCGGGGGTAGGGGCGGACTGGGGAATGAACCACATGGGCTTTGAATGAAACTCAATGCCACTCTCACAGTCACCATTACTGAGATCAGCTTCACATCCCAGATTTTAGTAATTATTTAAATTCATGTTCCAGAAACTGGAGTGAGATTTAGTCTCCAGGCCATTGGACCGTGGGAGGGGGAGTAACCCAGTGTCATTACCAATCCACTACATCCAGCCTGGGGACCTCTACACAGCACGTAATGTTCAGTTTCATTTTGTTGTCTTAGTCTTTGAAAACTATGGCAAATAATGTTTATCTCCAGAGAGGCTAAACAAAATGCACTCTCAGTATCTATTGATGTGGAGGTGCCGGTGGATGACTAGCCTGGCTAAGGTCAGAAATCACACGACACCAGGTTACAGTCCAACAGGTTTATTTGAAATCACAAGCTTTCGGAGCGTTGCCCATTTGTCACGAGCAGTTCTCCTTTGAAGGAGCAGAGCTCCAAAAGCTTGTGATTTCAAATAAACCTGTTGGACTATAACCAGGTGTGATTTCTGACAGTATCTATTGATCCTTTGATGTGTTCTCCTTTGTTAAGTCATTCATCCACTTGGTGGGCGGCACGGTGTCTCAGTGGTTAGCACTGCTGCCTCACAGCACCAGGGACCCAGGTTCGATTCCAGCTTCAGGCGACTGACTGTGTGGAGTTTGCACGTTCTCCCCGTGTCTCTGTGGGTTTCCTCCGGGTGCTCTGGTTTCCTCCCACAGTCCAAAGATGTGCAGGTCAGGTGAATTGGCCATGGTAAACTGCCTGTCGTGTTCAGGGAACTGAAAGTGCTTATTTGGATATGTAGGTGAGATGCACCGGTCAGGGTAAATGTAGGACAGTGGGGGATGAGTCTGGATGGGATACTCGTTGGAGGGTCGGTGTGGACATGTTGGGCCAAATGGCCTTTTCCCACACTGAAGGGATTGTATGAAATCTCATTCGGATCTCTGAATGGTCACTGAAAGATATAACCTTCAGGAATGGGTGCAGGGTTTGTGAACATTTCGTTGAGAAAATTTGATAGATGCAGGATCAGAGATCTGAATCAAACCAGGGTGGGATTTGAACGATGTTTCAGAACGTTTCAGTCACGACATGAATATTTCAACCCCCAGGCAGAGTAAACCGAGCCACCTCCACCTGGCCCAGCAAAGTACTCGCTCTGACTACATCTCAAATGACAGGAACAAAGTTCCAACAAACACAGTGGAAGGGCATGAGTCTATGTACAAATTGAATTTTGCAAATTGCTTTTGATTTAATGAAAACAGGATATTACTGCAAAACAAACATTCCTAATCAGATTAATTCCGTGCTCCTCATAAGTATTTATAAATCCGATGGAACAGCTTTGGTAAAAGTCACCTTCCTGCAAAATAATATGTGACTGGATGGCTCTTTGTGTGCAGTTTTCCAATCAGTAGCTCCCCACCCTCCTGAGCTGGAAGGCACACTCCTGGGGTCATTTCATGGGTTTCATTTGGCCAGCTGAGGTGTGTCCTTACTGTGGTGGGAAGGACATGGTGGTCACTTTGTGAGCTGCCTGACCACTTGTAGCTAGTGTTATGCACCAGACCAGACCCCCTCAAAATAAATTAAGACGATAGCCTGGTTATTTTAAAGGTAAATGTCAGGTGCTGTGTTCCAGATACAATTCGATTGGTCAAGTTACTCAATGTTAAGCAAAACACAATTTATTCAAACAAAGGAGGATTCTGGGTAATCCAAGATGGAGGACAGGAAAAATTTCTGGCTGTAAGAGCTGCTCCTTTTTTTTTTGAGGTATTTTCGGTGCTGGAGATGATTTCCTCGAATTCCAGAAGCAGCAATTCCTGTTTTATATGCTGTTGCATTGTTTTGGAACTTTGGAAAAAAAAGTCAAAACAACAGCAGTTTTAAAAGGGAGAAGAACAGACAAACAAAGCGCACGGTTAGGACAGTGCAGGAGAGACAGAGAGAGAGAGAGAGAGAGAGAGAGAGCCTGCACAGTTACCGCCTTTGCTGTTTGAATTCACATATCGCTGGACATTGGAGTGCATCTGGGAAAATTAACAAACAGTGAAATTCACAACTAATCTTGGAGGAACTGTTGGGCAAAGTTCACAGCACAGAATCAGATAAGTGTATTGTTGTTTCAAGTGTGACCTACAGAAAGTCTGCAGTAGTGAGTAGAATGGGTTCTTTCTTGATTATGTTTTTGGAGATATGTCTCTTGAGTAAACTTAAAATATAAACCATAACTATTCATTTAACCTAGGGCAGTGTTTGTGGAGGAATAAGATAGTGTTATTTTCTGGGTCTGTAGATTGTGAAGAAGCAAAAACGGCATTTGGTAGGGTGATATGTGCTTCTTGTCAGATGTGGGAGTTTAAAGAGAGTCTAAGGGTTACTGTGGATTATATCTGCCGTAAATGCTGTTGGTTGCGAATCTTATCAAATTGAATGGATCGGTTGGAGAGACAGTTAGAAGCAATGAGGAATTTGCAACAGTATGTCATGGATGGCAGTTATAGGAAGGGGGCAAGTCTCAGATACAGTCACATAGATGGGTCAACTCCAGGAAGGGTAAGAGAGGTGGGCAGCTAGTGCAGGAGTCTGCTGTGGCTAACCCCATTTCAAACAGGTATGCTGTTTTGGAAAATGTATGGGGGGGGGAATTGATTCTCAGGGGAACATAGCATGAACAGCCAAGTTTCTGGTATTGAGACTGGCTCTCTGCAACGAGGGATAAGTCGGGTTCCAAGAGATCAATTGTGTTAGGGGATTCTCTAGTTCGAGGTACAGACAGATGTTTCTGTGGCCAGCAGAGAAAAAGCAGAATGGTGTGTTGTTTCCCTGGTGCCAGGATCAAGGATGTCTCAGAGAGGGTGCAGAATGTTCTCACAGGGGAGAGGGGCCAGCAAGAGGTCATTG
>NC_057730.1:53045722-53052814 GCF_004010195.1 Chiloscyllium plagiosum | reverse complement strand
TTGAGGGTTTGGTTAAGAAAAAGAAGGAAGCATATGTCAGGTACAGACAGGATAGATCGAGTGAATCCTTAGAAGAGTATAAAGAAAGTAGGAGTATACTTAAGAGGGAAATCAGGAGGGCAAAATGGGGACATGAGATAGCTTTGGCAAATAGAGTTAAGGAGAATCCAAAGGGATTTTACAAATATATTAAGGACAAAAGGGTAACTAGGGAGAAAATAGGGCCCCTCAAAGATCAACAAGGTGGCCTTTGTGTGGAGCCACAGAAAATGAGGGAGATACTAAACAAGTATTTTGCATCAGTATTTACTGTGGAAAAGGATATGAAAGACTGTAGGGAAATAGATGGTGACATCTTGCAAAATGTCCAGATTACAGAGGAGGAAGTGTTGGATGTCTTGAAACAGTTAAAGGTGGATAAATCCCCAGGACCAGATCAGGTGTACCCTAGAACTCTGGGAAGCTAGAGAAGTGATTGCTGGTCCTCTTGCTGAGATATTTGTATCATCGATAGTCACAGATGAGGTGCCAGAGACTGGAGGATGGCTAACATGGTGCCACTGTTTAAGAAGGGCGGTAAAGACAAGTCAGGGAACTATAGACCGGTGTGCCTGACCTCGGTGGTGGGCAAGTTATTAGAGGGAATCCTGAGGGAAAGGATGTACATGTATTTGGAAAGGCAAGGACTGATTAGGGATAGTCCACATGGCTTTGTGCGTGGGAAATCATGTCTCACAAACATGATTGAGTTTTTTGAAGAAGTAACAAAGAGGATTGATGAGGACAGAGCGGTAGATGTGATCTATATGGATGTCAGTAAGGGGTTCAACAAGGTTCCCCATGGGAGTCTGGTTAGCAAGGTTAGATCTCATGGAATACAGGGAGAACTAGCCATTTGGATACAGAACTGGCTCAAAGGTAGAAGACAGAGGGTGGTGGTGGAGGGTTGTTTTTCAGACTGGAGACCTGTGACCAGTGGAGTGCCACAAGGATCGGTGCTGGGCCCTCTACTTTTTGTCATTTACATAAATGATTTGGATGCTAGCATAAGAGGTACAGTTAGTAAGTTTGCAGGTGACACCAAAATTGGAGGTGTAGTGGACAGCGAAGAGGGTTACCTCAGATTACACTAGGATCTGGACCAGATGGGCCAATGGGCTGAGAAGTGGCAGATGGAGTTTAATTCAGATAAACGTGAGGTGCTACATTTTGGGAAAGCAAATCTTAGCAGGACTTATACACTTAATGGTAAGGTCCTAGGGAGTGTTGCTGAACAAAGAGACCTTTGGTTCGTAGCTCCTTGAAAGTGAAGTCACAGGTAGATAGGATAGAGAAGAAGGCATTTGATATGGGAGTTGGGAGGTCATGTTGGGAGGTCATGTTGCGGCTGTACAGGACATTGGTTAGGCCACTGTTGGAATATTGCATGCAATTCTGGTCTCCTTCCTATCAGAAAGATGTTGTGAAACTTGAAAGGGTTCAGAAAAGATTTACAAGGATGTTGCCAGGGTTGGTGGATTTGAGCTATAGGGAGAGGCTGAATAGGCTAGGGCTGTTTTGCTTGGACTTTGGAGGTTGAGGGGTGACCTTAAAGTGGTTTACAAAATTGAGGGGCATGAATTGGATAAATAGACAAAGTCTTTTCCCTGGGTTCGGTGAGTCCAGAGCTATGAGCATCCCTTGAATACATCCTTGGCTAAAAGGCAAATTCAGAAAAATAAGTTGCCTCACATACAGTTCTCCAATCCAGGAGGAAAGAACATCAAAAGACAATTCTGAGAGAAGGTGTATAGCAGCCAGGAGAGTTTCACTGTCTTACAATCTTGCTGAGACCCCAGCAACAACTGCTGAAAGCTAGCTAAAAATCCTGGATCTGTGAGAACCTGACTACACCCACTCAGGCTGCTTCTATTGTTTCAACTCGAAAACAAAAAACCCAAAGCCTCACAATTTGTTTATTCAGCCGTAGAGTCACATGGCACGGAAACAAACCCTTCGGTCCAACCAGTCCATGCCAAACATAATCCCAAGCTAAACTAGTTCTACCTGCCTGCTCCTGATCCATATCCCTCCAAACATTTCCAATTCATGTATCCACCCAAATGTCTTTTAAACTTTGCAAATGGACCCACATCCACCACTTCCTCTGGCAGTTCATTCCATATGCAAATAACCCTCTGTATAAAACATTTGCCCCTCGTGTCTTTTTTAACTCCCTCCTCTCACCTTAAAAAAAAAGCCCTTTCGTCTTGAAATGCCCCATCCTAGGCTAGAGACAACTAGCATTAAGTCAAAAAGTGTGGGGCTGGAAAAGCATGGAAGGTCAGGCAGCACCTGAGGAGCAGGAGAGTCGACGTTTCGGGCATAAGCTCTTCATCAGGAATGTGATGAGTTTATACTTGAAACATCGACTCTCCTGCTCCTCGGATGCTGCCTGACCTGCGTGCTTTTCCAGCCCCACACTTTTTGACTCCGATCTCCAGCATCTGCAGTCCTCACTTACAACTAGCATTAACTCTATCTGTACCCCTCCTTATTTTATAAACTTCTATCAGGCTGCCTCTCAGCTTTCCTCGCTCCAATGAATAAAGCCCCAGCCTGTCCTGTGGCTCTTTTATAACTTGAACCTTCCATAGCCGGCAACATCTGACTTTACCAGCTTCCCGACCAGACAGCTCGTCACCTCTGCCTTTCAAAAAAAATGAACTAAATAACCTCCTGAAGCCACTTCCCCTGTATTTCCACCAAGATCACCTAATATTGAGGGAGCGAAGTGGCGCAGCGGGAGCATGCTGGGCCCATAACCCAGAGGTCATTGGATCAAAACCATCCTCTGCTATTGCTCAATGTCTCCTTGAGCAGCTTTCTTTAGGGCAGCACGGTGGCACAGTGGTTAGCACTGCTGCCTCCCAGCACCAGGGACCCGGGTTCAATTCCCACCTCAGGTAACTGTCTGTGTGGAGTTTGCACACTCTCTCGTGTCTGTGTGGGTTTTCTCCCACAGTCCAAAGATGTGCAGGTCAGGGTGAACTGGCCACGCTAAATTGTCCAGAGTGTTAGGTGTAGGGGAATGGGTCTGTGTAGGTTGCTCTTCGGAGGGTCGGTGTGGACTTATTGGGCCGAAGGGCCTGTTTCCACACTGTAAGTAATCTAATCTAATCTAAATATAGTCTGTACTGGAGAATGAGCAGAACAGGTTCCAGTCTTTGATAAGAAGATGACATCTCAGTCATTATCCACACATTAGAATCGGAGGTAGGGAAAATAAGAGTTTACCTTGAGTTTCAGGTGGGGTTGGGGGTGTGTGTGCCTTCTCTTTTTCAAAAAGGAAGTGATTGGATTGAGTTCTTCGGGCTAAAGGGTTCAAAGGATGTTGGGAGAAAGAGGATGGGGAGAGAGCTGGGACAGGGTGTTGGTTTGGATGGTCAGTGATGGTTGTATTGATTGGCAGGATTTCCACGAACTAACTCAAACTGCTTCCAACTGCAAATGTCTCCACGGGAGGAGAGAGCAGCAAAGTTGAATTTTGGGTTCTCAGCTAGGCCATGATCTCACGGAATGGGGAAGCAGATTGAGGGGGGCTGAATGGCCCACGCCTGCTCCTAAGTTTCAGTGTATGTAGATTAAAAAAAACCCCACATAACCGGCCCATCCGTCCCAGTTGTACAATTGGACAGGTTTGCCCTGAACCGAAGGACACAACAACAACTTAAAGCAAAATCAGAATCCTGCTGATGCTGCAAATCTGAAATAAAAACAGAGAGAATGCTGGAGAAACTCAGCAGGTCTGGCAGCATCTGTAGAGAGAGAAATAGAATGAACTTTTCAGTTTCATAGGACTCTTATACAGAGCAGCTTTCTCCAGGACCTCCTGTTTTTATTTTGCATGTTAACCCACATGATTTGGAGATGCCGGTGTTGGACTGGGGTGTACAAAGTTCAAAATCACACAAACGCCAGGTCAACAGGTTGGACTATAACCTGGTGTTGTGTGATTTTAAACTTTGTAGACATGGTGTTAGCTGGCTACATTTCCAGGAGCAATTCTTCACTCTCTTTTTTTTTGGGTGAAATCAAGAAGCAATCTATGACTTTGGTTTCTCACTCAATGAGCCAAGTGATGAAGACTTTGCTGACGCTCTTCTTGAATGCTTACGAGGTTCAATCAAGTTGGCACCAACTGAGATCTGCACAGTGACTGGGTCACTGCTTGACACAAGAACATTAGAATATAAGAACTGGGAATGGGAGTCAGTCGCCCAGCCCTTTGGGACTGCCCTGCTGTTCAATAAGATCATGGTTGATTCTTTCGTGGTCTCAACCCCGCTTACCCGCCCTCTCACCGTAACCCTTAATTCCTTTATTGTTCAGAAATCCATCTTTCCCTTAAAAACATTCAACAATGTAGCCTGAACTGCCTCACTGGGCGGGGTGTTCCACAGATTAACATCCCCCTGGGTGAAGAAGCTCCTCCCCAACTCAGTCTGAGACCTACAGTTGACGTTGTGTTTGTAAACTGGGCGCCCTTGAGGGTTCAAGATAAAATCCTGAAACAGTGCCAGATCTTACAGATGCGTCAGTTTGTCCTGCACAAAGTCCCAGCATTTTGTTTTATTGAACTATAAATATTTACCGAGGACTGGTGATATTGTTGTGATTACAAGCTGTTGGCCTGCAATAAGGACCCCTCTATCACCTGCAAACCCCTAACTTGCAGATGGTGAGGCTCATTTCTGATAAGGAGTAGGAGTAGGCCATTCAGTCCCTCGAGCCTGCCCCACCATGTAATGTAATTACTGCTGAGTCCATCTGCTCCCGTTTCTGGAGAAGTGTTATCACTGCTTTGAATCCAGATGCCCCTCCCCACCCATAACCACGCTTTACCAATATTTATAGATGCACCATAGAAAGCATCCTATCCAGACACATCACAGCATAGTACGGCAACTGCTCTCCCCAAAACCACAAGAAACTACAGAGCCCAGTGCACACAGGTCAGTCCATCACACACACCAGCCTTCCACCCATTGGCTCCATCTACACTTCCCACTTCCTCGGGAAAGCAGCCAACATCATCATAGACTCATCCCACCCCCTTCAGACTCTCTCCCACCCTCTTCCACTTGGCAGAAGATATAAAATGATGATGGGCTTATGCCTGAAACGTCGATTCTCCTGCTCCTCGGACGCTGCCCGACCTGCTGTGCTTTTCCAGCAACACACTTTTTAAAAAATTTATATTCTTATTGGAAACATTTTTACTCTTTTACAAAAAATTATAAAAATACAAAGACACAGAAGAATAGAGATAATACATTATCATATTACAATAATATTAGCAATAAACTACCTTCTACTCTAAAGGATACAATCGTCTCCTACTTACTTAACTCAAATTAAGTTGAAATCATATTAAATGAAGTGAAATGAAATTAAATTACAATTAAATTAAATTACATTACACTACTCCACTTACTGCACCTCTACCGAAGTTCCCCTCTGAGACCAACAGTTATGATACCCATATTTACAAAGTCTTCTCCCATCGGGGTCACTGGACTGCCAAATCCAGGCCCCACGGCTATACAAAGACCCGAATCAGCATCGCCGATAAATCTGTGTCTATGTAATTTAAAAAGACTCACCTCGTCTTATAAGATTGCCGTGTTCTCTGGTGCACCATATTTGTAAGATAGTCTTGGGGCCACCCTCACAAGTCTGATCTCCAGCATCTGTAGTCCTCACTTTCTCCTAGCAGATATAAAGGTTTGTAAACACATACCAACAGATTCAAGAACAGCTTCTTCCCTATTGGTATTTGACTGCTGAATGGACCTCTCCAATTTTAAATTTAATGCTGATCTTGTTCTCTGTGCACCTTCTTTGCAGCTGTAACATTGCATTCCTCGCTCTGTTCGATATGACCTGCTGGTACAGCACGCAAAATAAAACTTTTCACTGTGCTTAGGCGCATGTGACAATAATAAATCAAATCAAATCAAACTCCGAGGCAATCCTCTACCCTCACCCTCCTGTACTCCAAGGAGTGAGAACAAATACCATCTGGTCCCTTGAGTTTGCTCCACCGTTCAGCTGAACCGAGTTGAATTGAATTGATTGTCCCGTGTACCGAGACACAGTGAAAAGCTTTGTCTTGTGAGCAATACAGACAGATCAGAGTCAAGTAGCACAGATAGTAAATAATAGGTAAACAGCAGCAAAAACAGAAACACAGGGACAGGCGAATGTTAAGAGTTTGTGAGTCCATTCAGTATTCTAACAACAGTAGGGTAGGAACTGTTTCGAAACCGGCTGGTGCCTGTGTACCTTCTGTACCTTCTCCCCGATGGTAGAGGTTGTAGAAAAACATTGCCAGGGTGGGATGGATCTTTGAGAATGCTGGCGGCCTTTCCTTGACAGTGGGCCTGGTAGATGGATTCTGTCGGTGGGAGGTTGGCCTTTGTGATTGTCCAGGCCGAGTTCACCACTCTCTGTAACCGTCTCCGATCTTGAATGGTACAGTTGCCATACCAGGTGGTGATACATCCTGAAGAAGGGCTTATGCCCGAAACGTCGATTCTCCTGTTCCTTGGATGCTGCCTGACCTGCTGCGCTTTTCCAGCAACACATTTTCAGTAGTGATACATCCAGACAGAATGCTCTCAATGACACACCTATAAAAGTTTGCAACGGTACTCACCATCATGCCAAATTTCCTCAGCTGCCTGAGGAAGAAGAGACGTCGTTGGGCCTTTGTAACCAGTGCATCCACATGAAGAGCTGATCTGATAATCCTCGGCTCCAATCCCCAGCGAATCCCCCACTGCCTATTCCCTCATGAGCAATTCATCAACTTCACCAACACATTCCACTCTGACCTTAAATTTACCTGGACCATCTCTGACACCTCCCTCCCCTTCCTGGACCTCTCCATCTCCATTAATGACGACCGACTTGACACTGACATTTTTTACAAACCCACCGACTCCCACAGCTACCTGGATTACACCTCTTCCCACCCTACCTCTTGCAAAAATGCCATCCCATATTCCCAATTCCTCCGCCTCCACCGTATCTGCTCCCAGGAGGAGC
>NC_057730.1:53043346-53045106 GCF_004010195.1 Chiloscyllium plagiosum | reverse complement strand
TCTCCCCACCCCCACCCTCCTCTAGCTTATCTCTCCACGCTTCAGGCTCACTGCCTTTATTCCTGATGAAGGGCTTTTGCCCGAAACGTCGATTTCGATGCTCGTCGGATGCTGCCTGACCTGCTGTGCTCTTCCAGCACCACTGATCCAGAAGCCCCTATTCTCTGCCTGATCTGCTTGTCTCCGCCTTGCCCTGCCTACCTCTGCTGCCTTGGACACCTCTTTTCATTCATATGTGTACCCTCGAGCTCCTCTGATCACAAACATCCCGGATTCCTGCACTACAGCGTTCAATTTTGGTCGAATTAAATACCCAGTTGCCCTACAGGGTGAGAACTTTCAGCCCACTTTCAGGGGTTTTCTGTCAGCGAGGTGACTTAGCAACATGAAAGATTCAGGGAATCAGCTCAGAATTTACTGTGACCACATTCTCTGTCGCTTTCCAATCCTTATTTGAATATGAATAATTTTTTTTTGCCATTCTCACTGATGCAGTGCAACATTTAATAATCTTAAAACATTAATCCTGCTGAGAACGCAACTGGGATTGTTTTTCCTTTTCGATTCAGTGGTGATACCGGGTGGGGAGAAGGGTGCAGTTTGCTGCTTCAGAGGGGGCTGGTCCTGACTGTAGACCCTTCATTTCGCTGCTGCCTGGGATAGTTTACATGAAGGATTTCGCCCACTGCCTTCTCCTGTTCTCTGCAAGGTGAGGGCCCACTACAACACACCATACCCAGGCTGGGGAGGTTCCCGGGAACACAGCTCGCTGGATCCAGCGCGGCCCATGGTTAGTCCAGATCTGAGAGTGGGCCCTTCGGAAGTCCCCGTGGCTGATGGCTCTGGCAAAAGGGCCAGCATGTACGGCACACGATGGGCTGAAAGTTCTCACCCTGTCGGACAAACCTTTGAAAATTTGATCCCAGCACTCACAGACACTGAAAATAGGTGATATGTGAGGATTAAAAAACAAAACAGGATTTCAAGATTAGTTCAAGAGAAGTAATGAGAATATCATGGAAATGAAAGGAATATAGATAGGGCTAAATGTAAATGAAATTGTGATAGTGAGGGGGAGGATGACGGGTAAGGAATAAATCTCTGCTGGTATTGATCATTTTACACCGTTCCTGGAATATTGAAGAGTTAACATGAAAAAAACTATTGTTGTCAAGCTCTCTTGACATGATGGCACTTGGTTTGAGCCACATGTAACAGAGAGACAATTTCTTAAAATATTCACTCATGGGAGGTGAGCATCGCTACTGGCCGTCCCTAGTTGCTTCCCTTGAGATGGTGGGGGTGAGCTGGCTCCATGAAAAAATGGCAGCTAGACCCACAATGCCCTGAGGGAGGGAGTTCCAGGATATTGACCCAGAGACACTGGAAGGACAGTGAGATGTTTCCACGTTGGGACGGTGAGTGGCTGAGAGGGGAGAGTGCTCGGGCATAAAACCCATTTCATCTCTTTTAAGGATGAGCCCTTGTCTTTAAAGATCTTGTTTTGTTAATCAATGGAGTTAGTCTGGCCAATCACAGTCTGTCCTCCATCTCCAGATTGCCCCCTGACCCTGGACTACCCCCTGACCCCATACTGCCCTCTGACTGGACTGCCCCCTGACCCTGGACTGCTCTCTCACCCCAGACTGTGACCTGACCCTGGACTATCCCTATTCTTGTACTTACCCCTAACCCCACTCTGCCCACTGACCCCAGACTACTCCCAACCCCACTGCTCCCTGACATCACTCAGCCCCCTG
>NC_057730.1:53034468-53043197 GCF_004010195.1 Chiloscyllium plagiosum | reverse complement strand
TACCCCCGACCCCAGACTACCTCCGACCCCACTGCCCCCTGACCCTGGACTGCTCCCTGACCCTGGCTACCCTGTCTCTCCCGGGCCTATCGGTTTCTCAGCCGCTTTGAAGACCCTGCTACAGGGAGGTCGCCCTTGCCCTTTAAGAGCTGACTTTAAGGTGTGTTTTATTTTCTGGCTTTAATTGTTGCTTGTCTCTGACAGAGAGCTCCCCCACCCCCGTGACTTCCAGCCCACGCCTTCCAAACCGCGAACTGCTTACTATGCGCAAAATGATTTTACCAAGGTTTCAAATTTGCTTCTTTTGCAAATCACTTTAAATCTGTCCCTCTGGGTCTTTTACCCTTTTGGTCCCCTCTTCCTCACAAAAGAAACGAAAAGATAGTTTGATTCCAACCGCAACATAATGAAAAGCAGAGAAAATAAGAGAGCGCGAAGAATTAGAGTCTCGACGAGAAACAGGGAAATCTGGAAATGGCATTTTCTGCGACTGATTTTGAATGAGGAATGAAATTGTGCTGACTCTTTCCGTGACATTTTTAAACCGCGTTATCACTGGAACATTATTGATTTGTCAGTTACACAATGCGTGCGGTGTTCAGGGACTGGAGCGAGGTGTCTGCAACACTCTGTCAGAATCCACTGGTCTGAGGGTCAAAGTTGCGAAGCTTCCTTGGTCTCAGAGCAGCTACCTGTCGCAAGATCAGACACAATGTGGTGAAATCACCTGAGATCAAAATGCTCAAGAGTTCCTGGTGACTGACCTTTCGCTCTGCTGACAAACTCACTGTCAGATATGTGCATTTCTTTATATTAGGGCTCAGAACCACCAGTGGAGATCTATTCAAGCTCTTTCACACTGAGTCATGTTGGCTCCAAGTTGCAGAAATGTGAAGAAGATAAAAGTAAGGAAAATCCACCTGCCTTTCCAGTATACACTTGATTTCTCCCAGCAGGAGAAAGTGAGGTCTGCAGATGCTGGAGATCAAAGTTGAAACTTTATTGCTGGAACAGCACAGCAGGTCAGGCAGCATCCAGGGAACAGGAGATTCGACGTTTCGGGCACAGGCCCTTCTTCAGGAATTCCTGAAGATTCCTGAAGAAGGGCCTGTGCCCGAAACGTCGAATCTCCTGTTCCCTGGATGCTGCCTGACCTGCTGTGCTGTTCCAGCAATAAAGTTTCAACTTTGATTTCTCCCAGCGCCCAGTCACTGGTTAAAATAGATCGCTGCATCTGGTCAAGGGCTTCGAGGACTTGATGGTGAAGTGGGATTACTATATCTACAGCAGGGACCTGAAGGCGCTGGAGCAGTGCCATCAACGCTGCCTGAGCAAGATCCTGCCAATCCACAGGGAAGGCAGACTCACCCACACCAGGCCAATATCCCCAGCATCGTGGCACTGACCCTCCCTCCCTCGATGGGCTGGGTATGTCACCCCCATGACAAGTACCATACATGCCCACACCCATAATCATAACCAAGTACCATTCACACCCAACACTCATAACCATAACCAAGTACCATTCACACCCACACACATAACCATAACCATAACCAAGTACCATTCACACCCAGCACCCATAACCAAGTACAACACGAAAACCCAAACATCTCCTTCTGCCATTGAATGGCATCATCCATCACTGAAACCCCCCACTACCAATATACTGGAAGTTACCATTCACCTGAAACTGACCCAGAGCAGCAGTATAAACACTGTTGAGCTGAAACAACAAGTAATAGGCTCCCTTTCCCAGTTACTCGGGTCATTGTAGGACCTTCCCATTAAAGGTGTATGTGCATGACCTCTCTCCCAACCTCCATCAGCGATTTTCAAGCTAACCCATCCAGTGATGTTATTACACAGCTCTGGAGTAAGTGGGGCTTAAACCCAAAGACCCAGGGCTCTCTACCAGCCCTACTGGAATGAACAGCATGGTGGTGGTGGTGGTGGTGGTGGGGGAGGGGAAGAGGGGGAGGAGGAGGTGCCTTAGGTTTTGGTGGAATGGGTGTGGCCATCTCTCACAGATCAGCTTTTCTGGGTAGAAGCTGATGGGGTCTCAAGAGAGCTGGAAGCTTCAGTGAATGTAGAATAGAGTAGAAGCCAGACAGTGTGGAAACAGGCCCTTTGGCCCGACAAGTCCACACCGACCCTCCGAAGAGTAACTGACCCAAACCTATTCCCTTACATTTACCCCTGACTAATGTACCTAACCTGCACACTACAGGACAATTTAGCATGGCCAATCCATCCTGACCTGCACATCTTTGGACTGTGGGAGGCAACTGGAGCACCCGGAGGAACAGTCGCATTGCTTCTCCAGCACAGCACTGCACATGTGCCTTTACAAATAAGGAATGAGGGGGTCTAGCCTGATCCATACTACTGTCTCCTCTGGTTCATGTGCGTCTGAGCCTATCACACGCTTACTAGGAGGTTACATGGCTGTGTCCACTCATCCCATTATACCTTGGATTAACGGGGACAGTTTAAAACATAACCATCTTACACTGACAGCGTACTCAGCACCTACTTCTTAAAGGCCTGCATGCAAATTGCTTCAATTACTCCATGGGACTGTAAGCTACATATTCTAACCTCTCTCTGGATACAGAAACATGAGGAATTTCTCTCGTTGTAATTGGAGGAGAGATGTGTCCTAGCTCCTCAAGATGGCTCCTTCCCATTTCCCTGCTGTGTAATCCCACCCAGAACCTATTGGTGATACAGGCTGGTCTGCTGTAAACACGTGTTTTTGCGACATGAATTGGCTCTAATGCGACTGAAGAATTTAGACTGTTATTTGTAGAATGTGAACCTTCCTTACCTCTATTGGATATAACGCGATTCCGACCCCATTAGTTTAAATGGTATGGATATTGTGCAATTTCCTTATGACGTGAGATTACACAAGGACAGAACTATCGCATTCTAACCGAACATGTTCCCATTACACAACATGACCACTTCGCACTGGAATATCTGACAAAGCTGTAAGGGATTAAAGGGATTTCTAGACACATTCTGTCTTTCGGAAGGAACTATTCTTTGACTGAACCATTTGTTCTGAAACTCACATTTCACACAACAATCGAGTGCAATTCTTTTGTGTTTTATTCTAACTATTGCTGCGATTCGTTCAGGCTTTTCCAATTCTTCTCCGTATTCAGAGCTGGATTCAGAAGAAATAGATGTTTTATTAAAATGGTAGAGTGGAGCTGAAAACGGTTTGTTTCAAGAATGCCCTATTGGAATTCACCTGATAAAGTAAATAATCTTGAGATGAGAGTTGACTGCAAAAAAAGCCCACACGACATCTCCAATCCCGTTCTCACAATCCTCTGACTTGTTAATGATAGCTATGATGTGGATGTGCCACTGTTGGACTGGGGTGGAGAAAGTTAAAAATCACACAACACCAGATAAAGCGCTCTGAAAGCTGGTCCTCCCAAATAACCCTGTTGGACTGTAACCTGGTGTTGTGTGATTTTTAACCCTGTTAATGGTAGAGATTGTTAGTTTGGTGATTTATTGTCTGTGTGTATATGTTTGTATTGATCGGTACGTTGGAAGGAGATCTCATTGTGACGTCATCAAAACCACCGTACACGTGACATCAAACTTTGTGTTGAATCTTAGATTAGATTAGATTACAGTGTAGAAACAGGCCCTTCGGCCCAACAAGTCCACACTGACCCGCCAAAGCGAAACCCACCCATACCCCTACATTTACCCCTTACCTAACACTACGGGCAATTTAGCATGGCCAATTCACCTGACCCTGCACATCTTTGGACTGTGGGAGGAAACCCACGCAGACACGGGGAGAATGTGCAAACTCCACACAGTCAGTCACCTGAGGCAGGAATTGAACCCGGGTCTCTGCCGCTGTGAGGCAGCAGTGCTAACCACTGTGCCACCGTGCCGCCCAAATTACTTCATGCCCAATGACTAACACATAAATAAATCGATAATTTATGTAGTTTAATCTTGTTATAATTTTCCTATTAGTGTGAAAATGCTACCAGAAGAACAAAATACCAACCCAACCACCCCGTGGCTCAACACTTCAACTCCCCCTCCCACTCCACCAAGGACATGCAGGTCCTTGGACTCCTCCATTGCTAGACCATAGCAACACGATGGCTGGAGGAAGAGCGACTCATCTTCCGCCTAGGAACCTTCCAACCACAAGGGATGACTCCGGCTATCACCCTCACCTTAACATCCTTCCACCTATCGCATTTCCAACGCCCCTCTCCCAAGTCCCTCCTCCCTACCTTTTATCTTAGCCTGCTTGACACACTCTCCTCATTCCTGAAGAAGGGCTCATGCCTGAAACGTCGATTCTCCTGTTCCCTGGATGCTGCCTGACCTGCTGCGCTTTTCCAGCAACACATTTTCAGCTCTGATCTCCAGCATCTGCAGCCCTCACTTTCTCCTTGGTTATTAGTTTTGCCATGTTAGAGTTATCTTTATGAAGTGAGCGTGGAGAATGAATGTGATTACTGGCAGGACAATGCTTTAGCTTCATCAGAACTAAAAGGTCAGCTTTATAAACGGGCGGTTTATTGCTGTTGATGCCTTACAGCTCACTCAGGAAGTTGGCGTTGCTGCGGCAACGTGCATTTTTTACACCAATGCAAAATGTGGAGCTTTTTGACACAATTACAGGTTCCAGGTCTCTCTGACAGAGTCACGGGGCCATGACTCCCCGCCCTCACCCCCACCCTCCAGTACAGGAAGGGCAGGGACTGTTCCCAATCCCACTCCAATCAGGATTCAGGCACCATCCAACCATCGGAAATAGGAGCAGGAGTCGGCCAATTGGCCTTCACTGCTTTTCCTGTGCTGGATAATTCCCCAGGCTCCCCACTCTCTGGGGGAAGACATTTCTCCTCATCTCAAATGGCCCACCCTTACCCTTGGACTGTAACCCCCAGTTCTGGCCTCCACCACCAGCAGGAACATCCTTCCTGTGTTTACCCTGATGAGCCCAGTTAGAATTTTATGGGTCTCTATGAGGTCCCCACTTCATTCCCATAAACCCCAGTGAGTTTGGCCCTAACCACTTCAGTCTCTCTCCATACGTCATTGCAGGGATCAGTTCTGGATCTCCTTCCCTGACAGATCTCCGCATGTCTCAACGGGACATGACCTGCAGTGCGACAAGAAGGTGCCTCATGGCCATTCAAGGTTACTAAGGGAAATGCAGCAATGGTGGCGAAGGTATTGATGCTCCACAGGGTTCACCCTCCATTTTCAATGGATGGATCACAGAATTGTTACGGTGCAGAAGTAGACCATTCGGCCCATTGTGTCTATTACCACACGCCAATCCTCTGCCTTTTCCCCATATCCCTCCTCACCATTTCTATCCAACTAACCATCCAATGTCCCCCCTCAGTTGAACCTGCCTCCTCCACCTGGACTCCTCAGTGTGGGATTGTTGGGAGCCTGATCAAACTCCACTGTTATATAAACAAACACTTCGACACAAACCACAGCCAGTCCTTTCCGTGATGAAAAAGTGACCAAAAACGTCCTGAGCCACAGGAATGTCCAATGAAAGGTAAGAGCATGCCTTGACTTGTATGGAGTTTGAATCATATCGATGGTGCAGTATTGTTACAGGAACACAGCCGGCCAGGCAGCATCCGAGGAGCAGGAGAGTCGACATTTCGAGCATAAGCTCTTCATCAGGAATGTCATGTGTCACTGCTCATCATCATTCCTGATGAAGAGCTTATGCTCCAAACATTGTCTGTCCTGCTCCTCAGATGCTGCCTGACCTGCTGTGCTTTTCCAGCACCACCTTTTTTGACTCTGATCTCCAGCATCTGCAGTCCTCACTTTCTCCATGTTGCAGGAACATATTGGCTCTGACCAGACTTTTATCAAATCCCTCTCTTAGTTTTCCAGCAACGTTACTGACTAATTTATTTTGGATATTTAACACCATGAATAAAATAACCAAGAGGGAAATATCAGATGGTCTTGTTAGGTATTTGTACTGTGTAATTTCTTTCCTTCAACATTAATAATGTAAGATCTGAAAAGAGCTTTAATACATGTATTTTTCAAAGTTAAAAATCACACAACACCAGGTTATAGTCCAACAGGCTTAATTGGAAGCACACTAGCTTTCGGAGCGATGCTCCTTCATCAGGTGAGAGTGGAGGGCTCGATTGTAACACAGCCCTCCACAACCACCTGATTTCGGAGCGACGCTCCGAAAGCTAGTGTGCTTCCAATTAAACCTGTTGGACTATAACCTGGTGTTGTGTGATTTTTAACTTTGTACTCCCCAGCCCAACACCGGCATCTCCGAATCATGTATTTTTCAAGCAGATGATCTGAAGGAGAATCTCCAGTGCACACACTCACTGGGATATACAGTTCATGAAGGCGTCACAGTGTTATTCAATCAGTCCCTTTCTCACCATTTCAATAATAATTTCATTCTGTAAAATTGAGTATATTTAAGATGGAGATAGATAGATAGGTTTTTGACTGTGAAGGGGATCAAAGGTTATGGGAGAAAGTGGCAGTATGGGGTTGAAAAACTTATCAGCCCTGATTGAATGGTGGAGCAGACTTGCGTGATCTAATAGACTAATTTCTGCTCCTATGTCTTATGGTCATAAATTTTCTGAATTATGATTGACTTTAAGGAGGAACTTGAACCCCTAAAAGCAGATGAGCTTGGATTGGGTGACCTGTAAAACCGTGAAACATTTTCAAAGCTCATGTTAGGGTGGGTTAGGTCAATTGGCTGGATGGCTGGTTTGTAACGCTAATGGATGTGGGTTCGATTCCTGCACCAGCTGAGGTTACCACAAAGGATTCTCGTTCCCAATCTATCTTCTTGCCTGAGGCATGGTGACCTCCACCAGCCGTTTCTCTCTCTGTGTGATGAGAGAGTAACCCCATGGTCTGGGAAGAATATGGTGGGAATGTGGAATGAATTGCTTGGGAGGGCAAATTGTGGTGGGAGATCTCAAAACCTTTAAAAAGTACTTGGAGTGTCATAGCATTCAAGGCTATGGGGCTTAGGGCAGGAAAGTGGGACTGAAATAGGTATAACCTATCCTTCAGGTTTAACACTGGCAGAGCAGTATTGAACAGAGCAGCTAAAATGGACTATTATGGGGGGGGGGGGGCAGTCAACACTTTTATAATTTTGTTTGTGGGCTAAGATTAGGAGTGTTTCTTATTAGCTCACCACCCTCTGTGTGGAAAAAGTTCCCCCTCAGGTCCCTTTTAAATCTTGCCCCTCTCACCCTAAACCTGTGCCCTCTAGTTCTGGACTCCCCCACCCCAGGGAAAAGACCTTGTCTATTTGCCCAATCCTTGCCCCTCAGGATTTTATAAACCTCTTTAAGTTCAGCCCTCAGCCTCCAACACTCCAGGGAAAACAGACCCAGCCTATTCAGCCTCTCCCTACAGGTCAAATTCTCCAACCCTGGCAACATCCTTGTAAATTGTTTTTGCACCCTGTTCAGTTTATTCCTTCCTGTAGCAGGGCGACCAGAATTTTACGCAGTGCTCCAAACGTGGCCTCACCAATGTCCTGTACAACCGTAACATGACCTCCCAACTCCTGTACTCAATACTCTGAGCAATAAAGGTAAGCATGTTAAATGCCTTCTTCACCACCCTGTCTATCAGTGACACCATTTTTAAGTAACTACATACCTGCATCCCTAGGTCTCTCAGTTCAACCACACTTCCCAGGACCCTTCTATTAACCATAAAAGTCCTGCCTTGGTTTGTCTTACCAAAATACAATACCTTGTATTTATCTGAGCTAATCTCCAGCTGACATTCCTCAGCCCACTGCCCAGTTGATCAAGATCCTGTTGCAGTGTGAGGTAACCTCCTTCATTGTCTGCAGTAGCCACAAGTCATTTCCTCACTGAGACTTAGAGGATCTCCCTGAAGCCTTCCCTCTGGCACCAGGTTATAGTCCGACAAGTTTATTTGAAATCACAAGCTTTTGGAGCTCTGCCCCTTTGGTCAGGTGCACTGAGGGAGCAGGGTACACAGACACGGAGTTCCTCGGCAGGGAAATCAGGGGCAGAGCGATCAAAAGGTGTGACGGAGTGTCAGAGAGTACATCTCTGTAGGTGACCGAGAGTGTGAGATGGTGTGTAAAGTGATTCTAAAGTCAATGTCAGTGCTGGGCTGTCGTAACAATCAGGCAGGGGATAGGAATGTACAAACGGTGACATCTCCGGTCTGACACGGAATTGGAGGTGTCAGGCTTCATGGGGTCTCAAGTCAATGTTGAGGACTCCCAGAGCAACTGTATCCCACTGTGCGAGCACCCCCTGCTGGTGCGACAGGACATACCCAGGGCCAGTGATGGTGGGGTCTGAGACATTAAGTATGATTCTGTGTGAATGACTATGCCAGCCTGTTGATTGGCTACTCTGTGAGACAGCTCTCCAATTGTTTCATATTCCCAGATGGGAGAGAGTGAGGACTGCAGATGCTGGAGAGTCGGAGTCAAAACGTGTGGTGCTGGAAAAGCACAGCAGGTCAGACAGAATCCGAGGAGCAGGAGCGTCGATTTCTTGAGCATAAGCTTATGCACCACACTCTGACTCTGATCTCCAGCATCTGCAGTCCTCACTTTCTCCACATTGATTATAATCTCACTGCGAAGCCTCTTCTAAGGATGCCCATTTTGAAGAGGTTCTCCTCCTCCCTCTACAAGGATC
>NC_057730.1:53009565-53033968 GCF_004010195.1 Chiloscyllium plagiosum | reverse complement strand
CAGCCTTTCCACGTAATGCGTTCCATACACTGACGGCCTGTAGTGTGAGGGAGGTTTTTCCTCACCTTCCCCCTCCCTTGCCTCTTTCACCATCCGTTACCTCCAGGGGAATGGCCACACTGTTGACTGATAACTTATCCAAACCGCTTCATCTCAGTCAGAAGCAACCTTCCATTCTCCAGATCAACACACCACTCGTAATCTCCCTGGATCCCACCAGATGTCTGTCATTATTCCCAGTCTCAGACATTGAAATATAGAAACTAGGAGCAGGAGTTGGCCATTCGGCCCTTTGAGCCTGTCCTACTGTTCAATCTGATCATGGCTGATCATCTAACTCAGTGCCCTGTTCCCACTTTCTCCCCCTTTGATCCCCTTAGCCCTAGGGAGTATATCTATCCCCCTTCTTGAAGACATTCAATGTTTCAGTCTCATCCACTTTCTATGACAGAGATTTCCACAGGCTCTCTGGGTGAAGACATTTCTCCTCATCTCAGTCCCAAATGGCCTACCCTGTATCTTTACAGTGGGAAGGCAGTGAGAGACGAATTACCTCTCTCCGGGGAACACTATTCCCGTTGATCTGTCCACCCCCCCTGCAGAGTTCGTTTCTGGGCCATTCCCGTCAAACCCAGTCCCCGAGACCCAAAATTCGGGTGAAAGTCTCTCTGAGGGAGGTCTTTGCTTTACGCTCCGTACTTGCCCCAGCCAGCAGGCACCTTGAGTAAAAATCAACCTTTTTACTTCTGTTTCTAAGTACTTCATTCGATATGAGGCACTCTGGAGTGACCTGAGGATGAGTAAGGAGCTATACAAGTGCAATTCCTTGCATCCTGTTTAGCAGTCACCAAACCGGAGGTGAATGTGTCCCAAAGCCTCTTTGTTAATTTGAATTGCATTTAAAATGAACAACTTTCTTTTTTCCATCCCTGATTATTCTGGGACTAATTTTAAAAAAAATACCCTCTTAAAATACAGAAAGTAGTGGAAGTCTTATCAAAGTGCTGAGATGAAGAACAAGATTAGACATTCTTTGGATAACAATACCAAAGGCTGCTGCTGTGCAGTTTCCCAATTCACTTTGTGTGTCTTTTAATTTGTATTCCAATACACACTCGGGAGGAGTTTAGCTCTTCTGTACCCTGCAAACAGAATAGAAAGAATTATAATTGAAACAATATGCATAGTGCTCTGTTTCTGTCCCCTAGCATTTGCAGACTCTTGCTTTTCTGACTGAGTCAGGTATTTCCCTGCAGATGCTGGAGATCAGAGTCGAGAGTGTGGTGCTGGAAAAGCACAGCAGGTCAGGCAGCATCCGAGGAGCAGTGGAATCGACATTTCGGGCATAAACCTCTCATCAGGAAAGATAAAGAACAACATTACTTGGAGAACAACACCAAAGATTCCTGATGAAGAGCTTGCTTGAAACATTAACTCTCTTGCTCTTCAGCTGTGCTTTTCTAGCACCACCCTCTCGACTCTAGTTCCCTCATAGCCCAGTGTAATTATGGAGCCTAACTCAGAATCCTGACACCACAAACTCTCTGGTGAACCTCTAGCACGGTCCATGCTGTCAAAGATGGAGGAGAGACAATAGATACTGGCCAGCAGCCAAGTAGCAATCTCTGGACTCCCACCTGCTCTAGTTAACACTATAGTCAGGCCTGGCTGCTAAAATGGCTCTGAGCATGAGCAGCATCTCACACCATCTCCATTCCTACACAGGATGTGGGCATCACTGATCAGGTCAGCGTGTGTTGCCCATCCCTAATTGCCCCTTGAACTGTGTGGCCTGCTAGGCCATTTCAGAGGGCAGTTGAGAGCTCTAAAGGACCTTGGCAAAGCAGTTAGGCCTTTTGCAATACTCAGTGATAGTTGTCACGGTGACAATCAATGAGACCAGCTTTATATTCCAGGTTGAATTATGAATTGAGTTGAAGTATCACGAATTGCCCCAAATGGATGTGTCCATGAACCTGGCTCCCTGGATTACAAAGGGGAAGGTGAGGACTCCCGATGCTCAAGAGTCAGTGTCCAGAGTGTGGTGCTGGAAAGGTCGAGCAGGAGAGTCGATGTTTTGGTCATAAGCCCTACATCAGGAATGTGGAGGGGGGAGGGAGGATGAGAGATAAATAGGAGGGCGGATGTGGAAGTGAGGTGGCTGGAAGGCGATAGGTAGATGCAGTTGGGGGCTGTTGGTGATAGGTCGGTGGGGAGGGTGGAGAGGATGGATAGGAAGGAAGATGGACAGGTACGATGGGTCAAGAGGGCGGTGCTGAGTTGGAGGGTTGGATCTGGGATGAGGTTGGGGGAGGGGAGATTTGGAAACTGGTGAAGTTGCTGTGTGGTTGAATTACAAGTCTACCTATTTTACTGGGCTACGTGATTGACCCTACTCACGCTTCAATATGCATGTTTCTATTGCTGCTACCTCACCATCTCCCAATAATCTGTGACCGGAAATTGTTTCTTGTAGACTGGGGCTGCTTTCTTCAGAATAACGTCCTCTGTGCCCCCACTGAAGACATGTCCTGATTTTAACCCAGCACTAGGTGAAAGTGAGGACTGCAGATGCTGGAGATCAGAGTCTAGATCAGAGTGGTGCTGGAAAAGCACAGCAGGTCAGGCGGCATCCGAGGAGCAGGAAAATCAATGTTGCGGGCAGGAGCCCTTCATCAGGAATCCTGCCTGAACCATTGATTTTCCTGCTCCTTTTAACCCAGGTACAGTCTGGCCCGCCCTTGGCACGGGTTTTTGGAGATCAGGCCAGCTGGCTTCAGAGTCAGCTGCCATTCCACATTTTTGGTCCATATTAGCATCAGACAGAGATAACTCCAGCACAGCACTGGAAGAGTTAATACCTCAAACCAGGCTGGAACCTGCTGAAAATATTATGCTGCTTTCTCCTCCAAATATTGACAGCAAATTCACTTTCAAAAGTATTTAAAAGGAATGCAATATTGAAAGCAATACAAACCTTTCATATTCGGAATCTGGGAGATCACAATAACTTTTAATTCAGGGGCTATAATTGGAAATGAGATGAATTTATTTCTGGTTTTGGACCATTCCAATTAAAAGACTCAGAGTAAGGATCAATACGGCAATTATTCCCGATCGATTGCCAAAGAACATAAGAATTGAGTGGCTCAGGGTGATTAGATGCCACAAAGAACAAAATGGCATAGTGTCAACGATCCGATATTCTATAATTTAAATGTCATCTCTCACACACACGCACATTCAGAAATGGCACATAGTGCGGGCTATTAAGTGATAACTAACTCTCCTGAGATAGCTCTTCTGCAGCAGTTGCAACATGTGTCTAATGGTGAGTTAAAAAAAAAGTCTAGTAAGGAGTAGACAAGACAATAATATCAGCCAGCACCCAAATAGACTCATCTCGAATCTTGAAGTGTGCACGCTTGAATAACATAGGATGTCAATAAAGATGCTGGAAGAGACAGCAGTTAAAATAAAATGATGTACTACGCAGCTCAGAATATTTTCAGCTCCAATTGTAGTCTGGTAGAAGTGAAGGAGTTTCTCTCTGTAAGACTCCCAAATTGAATTGCCCAGTTTGATGAAAATTGGCACCCTCAGTGTGTGGGAAACAGAGGTCTCACTCTGGGGGTGTGAGTAACTGGCCTTTCGTTAAGGCATCTTCTTGACAGAAGATTACTGCGTTTTGCTCCAGTCCAGGTGTGGAGCACAAAGAGTTCACCAACATCCAACTGCCTTAAAGGAAGTGTGTTCCCCATCAGGGCCATTGGCGATGTTGGTTGCTGCTCCTTAGAGAGACAAGAGGACACAACACAGCTGGAGGAGATCGCCTCATTTAACACAAAGGAATTGTTTAAATGAGCTGAAATGTAGGGAGAGTGCAGCAAAAGGTTTAATTAGCACAAACTCCAGTGAAAATCCTCGATGGCAAAATGAGGGGAGGCAATGACCTAATGCAATTGCTAATCCGGGGTCGAGAATGTCGTGCTGGAAAAGCACAGCAGATCAGGCAGCAATTGAGTAGCAGGAGAATCGGGCATAAGCCCTTCATCAGGAATTAATCCACCGACCCACTCCTCCCCCAAACCTCCCTGCCTCCATGAAGTCTGCAGCTCCCTAAATCTCTAGAACCTCCCTGTGACTCTCTGATCCTCCCAACCAGAGAATCCTCCTCCAGTCACTGCAATCCTCCCAGTCTGGGGAGTCTAATCCAGATAAAGAGAGAAACAAAAATAGTCCAGAGACCCAGGTAATGAACTGGGGACCTGGGTTGGAATCCCACCATGGAAGATGCTGGAATTTGAATTCAATAAAAATCTGGAAATAAGAGTTTAACAATGACCATGAACCCACTGTTGATTGGTGGAAAATCCCATCTGGTTCACCAATGTTCTTTAGGGAAGGAAACTGCCATCCTTACCTGGTCTGGCCTACATGTGACTCCAGACCCACGACAATGTGGTTGGCTGTTAACTGCCCTCTGGGTAATAAATGCTGGCCTGACCAGCACTGGGCTCATCCTCTGAGTGAAAAAAAAGAAAAATGTCATTGGAAGCAGTTCAGTTGGTTGATTCCTGAGAGGAAGGGGTTGGTTTAGGAGGTGATGTTGAACATCTTGGGATGGTACTCACTGGAGTTTAGAAGAATGACAGGTGATCTCATTGAAACAGCTAAGACTTCCTGAGGGTTTGACACGGTCGCTGTTGCGAGAGAGTTTCCACGTGTGGGGTCAACCTAAAACCAGGGAGGGGTGGGATACAGATTCAAATGAAAGAGCCTTCCCTTTAAATCAGAGAGGAAGAGAAATATTGGTAAGAGAGAGTGAAGGGTTGGAGGGAGTGAGGGAGGCGGGTACGCAGAGAGGAAGATGGAGTCAAGGCCATAAGCAGATCAGCCCTTATCATGTTGAATGGAGGAACAGGCTTGACAGGCTGAATGGCTCGCTGTTTCATATCTCATGATCTGGTGATATTTTTGTGGGAATTTTCTTTGCTTTCCTGATGTGAAGAATTGGAAGCCTCTTTGAATTTACAGCAAAAAATCACACTATTTCACCAAAAATAGCGCAGCTCTCAAATCTGTTGAAATGTCAGATTTGCTGTCAGTGTGGCATCTTTCGAAAGGCTTTCTTTCTCACTCGGCATGAGGAAGAAAGTGGATTATTTAAAAACACTGTGACGCTGCATTATTGTCGTGAAAAATAGATTTTGTGCGGAGGTAGGCACTGGCACGAAGTGACGAGATGTGCTCATCCCGGAGGGAACGTCAACCAATAGAGGGTCAAATCTCACCAGGACCACCAGGATCCTGACAGCGTGGGTTCAATTCCTGCATCCACCTGCGATTACCATGAAGATCCCATCTCCTCAACCTCACCTGAGGTGACAGTGACCCCGAGGTTAAACCACCTCCAGTTATTTCTCTGTATCGAGAGAACAGGGTTGTAGTTACTTTGCCTTTTACCACACGCAGATAAGGGACCTCCTGCCACTAAGAGCCTTTGGACAACACTTCCTGAGGGGTGTCCTGTTCCTCTGGGGCCCAAAGTGCTTTCCACTTCCTGCCCGAATTTCCACATTCACCCATCTGGTTTCTGCTGGGATGGTGCCTGGCAAAGTGTAGGCTCTGGGTTTCTATGGTAACCCTTGGGGTCTCACTCTACCTCTTTCATAGGTTGACACGGTAGCTCAGTGGTTAGCACTGCTGCCTCACAGTGCCAGGGACCCAGGTTCAATTCCAGCCTTGGGTGACTGTGCGGAGTTTGCACATTCTCCCTGTGTCTGCGTGGGTTTCCTCCGGGTGCTCCGGTTTCCTCCCACAGTCAAAAGATGTTCAGGTCAGGCCATGCTAATTTGCTCATAGTGTTCAGGGATGTGTAGGTTAGGTGCGTTAGTGAGGGGCAAATGTAGAGTAATAGGTTCGGGGAGTAGGCCTGGGTGGGTGACTCTTCGGAGGGTCGGTGTGGACTTGTTTGATCAAAGGGCCTGTTTCCACGCCGTAGGGATTCTAACATTCATAACCCTAAGTCCAGCAGAGTCACATGGATCAGCAGGATGGGTGCAGGAAGGATGTTCCCTGTGACAGAGGAGTCTGGAACCAGGGGTCTGAGATGAGGAGAAATGTCTTTAGCCAGAGAGTGGGGAACCTGAGGAATTCTCTGCCATAGGAAACCGTTCATCTCAGACTTTCTTAGGATTAAAGGGATCATAGGGTACGGGGAGAAAATGTGAACGGGGGACTGAGTTGGATGATCATGGTGAAGAAGCTCGAATGGCCTGCTCCTGATTTTCTATGTGCAACAGGAAGAGACAATGATCCCTGAGAGCTAACACTAGGGGCCAGCCCTCCACTAAAACTTTGAAAGGGTTGCTAACTTTAAATATACGGTGATAACAAAACCAAATGAAGTGGTGGCTCAGAACAGAGTTCAGTAATTATATCCTTCCCACTTCTGTATTTATCATGTAGTGATGTAATAGGAGCTTTAGGATAACGTGAAGGGTTTCTGAGTCACTCTGTCCAGGGATGATCATGGAAATTGTAACTTTAGTTTAGAAAGTGGGGAAACATTGTAACGCATGCGGGAGGTGTAAGCGTGGGCTAGACAGTGAGAGTATGATCGAGAGTGGGAGGACTGGTGTGTATATCTTAGTTACTCGTTTGTGTGTGCACTGAGCTTTTAAGAGAAAGGAAAAGCAGGTTGTAGGTTATTTTTAGGCTGAAGTTTACAGCAGTTAGTGTGGAGCCCAGTTCTGCCCTTTCTCAATGCCATCTGCTACAATTGTACTATCACCATCGACTCTACCCAGCTGCTGAAAGATTGTAATCATTGTCAGCTCGAGAATTGCTGGAGATGTGCAGCAGAGATCAAAACAGATTTAAAATGCAAACCGGAATATCAACATTTATTTCAGGCATTGGATAGCTGCCTCCTTTACTTTCCTGAATTAAAATTGTAACACAGAAAGTGTTGGAAAGGCAGTGTTGGATTCAAAAATAACTCAGAAATAAAATGTATTTGCATTTACATGCCACTTTTCCAATCCGTAGACTATTCTGAAGTGTGGATTCAAATATCTTCTGTTTGTGTCTTTTGCTGTTTTTAATCTAGGCTCCAAAGGGCATTGACTTTCTCCATAAGAAAGAGGATTTCATTACTTTAGATTAGATTAGATTCCCTACAGTGTGGAATAAGACCCTTCAGCCCAAACCGACCCTCTGAAGAGTAACCCACCCAGACCCATTTCCCTCTGACTAATGCACCTAACCCTACGGGCAATTTAGCATGGCCAATTCACCTGACCTGCATATCTTTGGACTGTGGGAGGAAACCGGAGCACCCGGAGGAAACCCACGCAGACACGGGGAGAACGTGCAAACTCCACACAGACAGTCGCCTGAGGCTGGAATCAAATCTGGGACCCTGGTGCTGTGAGGCAGCAGTGCTAATCACTGAGCCACCGTGCCACCCCTAGATTAGATTAGATTCCCTACAGGCCCTTCTGCCCAACCAGTCCACACCGACCCTCCAAAGAGTAACCCACCCAGACCCATTTCCCTCTGACTAATGCACCTAACACAACGGGCAATTTAGCTCGGCCAATTCACCTGACCTGCAGATCTTTGGACTGTGGGAGGAAACGGCTGCATTTGAAATAACACAAGTCATTCTGCAGTCATTTCCACGTTGAGAAAAGTTATTTCAAATGCAATGTGCAACACGTTCAATTGATTTCAATAAAAAAGAGTAGCTCCTATACTTTAAGCTGCTTTTGTTACACTATTTCAGGGAATTTACTGAAATAAAACCAGAATCAAACTACTAATAATGATGGAAGCTAACAATAATCTGCAAGATTTAATATCATGAGTCTGACAGTATCTAACAGTGATGTGGATGAACTGGTGTTGGACTGTGCTGGACAAAGTTAAAAATCACACAACACCAGGTTATAGTCCAACAGGTTTATTTGGAAACACAAGCTTTCAGAGCGTTGCTCCTTCATCACATGGCTCCAAAAGCTAGTGCTTCCAAATAAACCTGGTGTTGTGTGACTTTTAACAATATCTAACAGAGTGCAGCTGATGTAAAAGATCAGCAAAATTTATAGCTGTAACACAAAATCCTCAGTCATAATTTCAGCTGGAGATATTCAGAATTAGAACTACTCAAGGTGTTAACCACGTGTACTTTATTCTTGCTTCTGAGCAGACTCCCTCTGCTGGTACATGAGTGTATGGTAGCCTCAGATAGACAAAACACACAATGTGATTGTTAGTACACTGTACGCAGCACCCATAGTTTCAGCACAATGGGCGCTGTTTTGGATTCCAAGTTAACACCCACATGCTGGACTCCATCTTGGTAAAGGGCATCCATGTGTAACACCAGGGCTGCCATTTCTCAGCGTTGCCACTCTAGTTAACGGGCACAGCAAGAGGGAGGATACCACTGTGCCAACTAGTGCCACCTACAGGGGTGTCAGGTACTTCCAGATTGGGTACTGCTCAGCCTTTACTGATACCATTGTTTGAAGTCAGTGAAATCAACCAGTCATGAGGCCTGTGGTTATCATCCTCTCCATGCTGTGGCCCTGAAGAGGATCTTAAACAATGGGAGCCCAGAACAGAACAAACTACTCCCTGACAGGGATGACTTTCAACAACGAACCTCTCCAGGAGACCTTCTCCGACCTCAGCTTAAACAGGGCATGGCCTGTATGCCATCTCTGGCTCTCATACTGCCTCACGGGCAGGGCCCACTCTGCCCGCTGTAAGGGATTTCCTCACGTCGGGTTAAAGGTTTCACAGGAACCCTCTACTTCCAGATAGCTGGGGAAACCCGTATCTGGGTCAAAGAATCCCTACAGTGTGGTAGCAGGCCAATCAGCCCTCAAGTCCACACACCACCCCTCTGAAGACCATCCCCCCCGGCCCACCTCCTTTCCCCATAACCCTGTATTTCCCATGACCAACCCATCCAGCCTGCACATCCCTGAGCACTATGGGGCAATTTAGCATGGCCAATCCACCTCAACTTGCACATCGTTGGACTGTGGGAGGAAACCAGAGCACCCGGTGGGGTATGTGCAAGCTCTACACACATAGTCGCTCGAGGCTGGAATCGAACCCAGGTTCCTGGTGCTGTGAGGCAGCAGTGCTAACCACTGAGCCATCATAGATGGAGAGAGTGACTGGGACAATGTCATCATGCAGGGAGTGTGGGTTAGGAAGAAGGCAGGGCAGCTCATACATAAGGAGAGAAGTTGGGAAGAAGGGTGACTGGGAATATGAACTCATAGGTTGGGAGCAGCAGTAGGCCATTCAGTCCCTCAAGCCCTGCTATGCTACAATAAGATTGTGATGGATATGATTATTCCCCCATCACCACTTACTTTGGATAATCTTTCAAACCCCCTGCCCCACTTATCAATCTGTGCCGTATAATATCCACAAGGTCTGTTGTTAGTACCATTTGAGGAAGAGACTTCCAAAGTTTCGAGGATATTTCTTCTCATTACTGTCTTAGATGGGTGACCTCTCACTTCAAACCTCCGATTCTAATTGTCCCCCAAGAGGAACCGTCCTCTCAGCATCCCACTCTGTCTAAACCTCTCAGGACCTGTTTCAGTGAAATGACCTCTTCCTCCAGCAGAATCCAGCCCAGCCTATCCAACCTTCCCTCGTAATACACCCAGATGATTCCAGGTTCTAGTCTGATAAACCATTTGAAATTACTCCGCAGAGGCCGGTTTCCCATTATCAAGTTGCCCTTTGTTTACATGGGCTCTGACCAGCCAGCTCAGAGCCAGTCCCTGAACTGAGAAGACCTTCTGAATCTCCTGGGTTTTTTTTTGGAAACACTGATCCAGCTGTCAGAGTGAACAGAATGACTGACACTCCTATTTATTTATTTTTCTTTTCTTTTTTGTAATTTTCCCCAGCACCCATGCAGCCGGTCAGGCAGCATCCGAGGAGCAGGAGAATCGACGTTTCGGGCATAAGTCCTTCATCAGGCTGTCACATGTAGGCAAGAATGGGTAAGGATGGCAGTTTCCTTCCCTCAAGGGCATCGGTGAACCAGATGGGTTTTTTGCCCCTGACAATTGGCAGTGGATTCATTCCAGATTTTTATTGAATTAAAATCCCACCCTCTGCCACGATGAGGTTTGAATCCAGGTCCCCAGAACATTACCTGAACCGCTGTATTAACACGTCAGCGATAACACCACTAGGTCATCACCTACCCAACGTGGAAATGACTGCGGAATGACTTGTGGTATTTCAAACGCAACGTGCAACATGTTCAATTGATTTCAATAACAATGTTCATATAATTACCTAATGCAAGTGAGAAGACTGAATCAGGTGTTAAGGCCATGACTGTTCAAAAGTTTAATTATTGAGTGGAGATGGTTTACAACAAAACTGTATACTCTTGGACAAAGGTGATAAAATTTCAAACAATGACAAAGTTAACATTTCAGATGATCGTGTTGCTGCAATGAATTCAACCTGAGCTGTGGCAGCTGCTATCTTTTCTGTTCAATCTAACTCTAATTGTGAGGCCATTATTAATTAGAATCTACTGACCTTTGCTTGATCACACAGAAGGTGCCAGTGCTTGCTGTGAGCTAGAGAACTGTCACAATGACGAATGTATTTTCCACTTCCCTGTCAGTGTAAGGGACATAATGGTTTGTAAGAATTCTTTCCCTGGAGAAAGACAGGGCTGAAACCAAGACAATCTTCCTTCTGTGAGAGTCCACCAGCAATTATTTCACCAGTTCTCCCTGTCAGCTGTAAATAACTAACGGATAAGCTGCAATTTAGAGGATGGTGACAAAGATTGACCATAATTGATTATGGAAGATGGTCAGCCACCTGGCACTTTGGGCTGTAACATTGATACGGTAAATGTTAATTAATGGAATGCAAATTATTTACTAAGACTCAATTCCCTTTAAAGTTCAGTTTGCTCCAGCAGTTTCATCAGAGATAATATATGAGCTTTGAGCTATACTTGCTGGTGGTGTTGGCGACAAATCAGCATTAGTATTGCTGATTGCTAACTATCATTGCAAAAGTGGTGTCACCGGGAAAGATTTCCCTCTGTAGACTTGCAGTAGATTTAAGGCCTCTGAAGTTTGCATCACATCTAGACAGGGTGTTTAAAAAGGAGTTTGGCACACTCGCCTTCACTGCTCAGACCTTTGAGTATAGGGGGTGGGAAGTCATGTTGAGGTTGTACTGGACATTGGTGAGGCCTTTTCTGGAATACTGTGTCCAGTTCTGTTCGTCCTGTTGCAGGAAGGATATTATTAAGCTGGAGAGGGTTCAGGAGAGATTTACCAGGATGGGTACAGAACGTTTGAGTTATAAAGAAAGGCTAAATAAGCTGGGACTTCTTTCACTGGAGCATAGGAGGTTGAGAGCTGACCTTATGGAAGTTTAAAAATAATGAGAGTAATGGATAGAGTTAATGGTAGTTATCTTTTTTCTAAGATGGGGGATTTCAAGACTAGAGGGGAACAATTTTAAGGAGAAAGAGAGTGATTTAAAGAAGACATGAATGGTAAATTGTTTACACAGAGGGTGATTTGTGGGTGGAATTAACTTTGAGAGGATTTGGTGAATGTGGGTACAATTACAACGTTGAAAAGACATTTGGATAGGTACATGAGTCGGAGATGTTTGGAGGGATATGGGCTGGGAGCAGACAGTGGGACTAGTTTAGTTTGGGATTATGTTTGGCACGGACTGGTTGGGCTGAAGGGTCTGTTTCTGTGCTGGATGACTCCATTAACATCAGGGGCTGTCAGTGAGTGAACGGGTATGTACTGGAGACAACATAAATGACACCAAGAGCCAAGAACACATGCACTTGCTTCAACTCAACAAAATAGGCAGCAATCATTGGCTGGTTCATTCCTCGGAGTGATGCTTTGTCCAATCAGAATTAACCTGCCTAGTTTAAAGTTGAACCTAGTTTGGCTGCTAACTATCAGTCATCATTTAACTGGTGCATTCTCTGGGGCAATGTAAGGTGTAGTTCCCTCTTTACTTTGGGAATTCTTGGGAATTGTTCTGATGAATGTAGGATGAAAAACTGCAACAAAATGGGTCTTTTATTCCCAGCCATACTGTCAATACTCTGAGAATGTTAAGTTTTTTTTTATCAGTCTGACTTTAATGGCCACATCATTTCTTCAGACGTTGTTGGCGTGCTGGGGGGCCAGTTATTCCAGAACAAGGTCAACCCCACAGCTTCCATTCCTGTGCCAGCTGATCAATGTATGGTCCTGGGATCTGCGTCCTTCATTCCTGACACTGAGAGATGATGGCGATGGTCAATCACCACTGACAGAACCAGCCAAGGAAACAGCTCAGCAATGGTCCAGGGACCAGTCTTTAGGCACAACACAGTTGGGATAAATACAAGGAGTGTACAGGATGTGAAAGGGTTCCATTCCAGTTTATACACAAGGGGGAACACAAAGCAGGACAGTATAAAGGAACTGGTCTTGAGTACAGGGAATGATTGTGTGTCAGATCTTTAAAATTACGTCCCTGTGTGGGATCGTGTTTGTAAGTCTAAGTGTTTGTAATTTGTGGGATACCCACCCCTCCCCCCATGTATTTTGTAAATAGCTATACCTGAGGTTTCACAGCTGTTGCAAGCATCAGAAAAATGCCTATCACTTACCATTAATAATGTGCGATCTGTTTTACTTGCTAGGAGATAGTGAGGACTGCAGGTGCTGCAGAGTCAGAGTCGAAAGGTGTGGTGCTGGAAAAGCACAGCAGGTCAAGCAGCGTCCGAGGAGCAGGAGCGTTCCAGACATAAGCCCTTTCTTCTGTGCTTTTCCAGCACCGCCTGTTTTTGACTCTGTTTTGCTTACTGAGTGCTTTGTGAAAAGTGGCAGCATCTAATTCCAATAGCACTCAACAAATGGAACCTATCAGCAATTGTACAATTGCGGAAAATGTAATGTGTGCTCTTGCACCTCCTCCTTCCTCACTGTCCAACACCTCAGCTTCCAGCTGGAGCAGTGTTTCACTTGTCCTACTTTCCATCTCCTGTTCTATATTCGCTGCTCACCATGCATCTCCTCTACATTGGTGAGACCAAACAGCTTTGTGGGTCACCTCCTCTCTGATAATAGCAATAACCCTGACCTCCCAATTTGTTCTCATTTCCTCCTTTTCATGGCTAACATTAACACCTACTTTACATCTCTATCACTCCTTTACCACCATTGTTGCTGCCTTTATCTTTTCCCCTGATCCCACCCTCACATTCTGTTCCACTTGATCCCCTCCAACTTAAAAAAAATGCCAATTTTCTAGCTCCGTACAGTTCTGAAGCAGAGTCATGCCAGACTTGAAACATTGACTCTGTTTCTCTCTCTCCACAGGCACTGCCAGACCCACGGAGTTTCTCCACTCTCTGTTTTAATTTCAGATTTCCTGCATCTGCAGTATATCTGTGTAAGTACAAGTTGTTGTGCAAGCTGCAAGAACAGCAATGCATTTTCTGCTTGGGAAACTCTACAGCCTTCTGGGTTCAATATTGAGTTCGACAACTTTAGGGATTGAGGTATCTTTCCCCATACGTTACCCCCCCCCCCCCCCACCGCACACACCAGGGGTTGTCATTATTTGGGCAGCTGCCACACATTACCCAATTCCAGCTACAAATAGACCATTAGCAACTATCCATTCCACCTTAAACCACTCCTTTGTCTATCCAACTGTTTCTCTCTCTCTCTTCGGGCTCTACCTCCACCTATCCTTTACTCCTCCCCCCCCCTCACCCCAAATTCTCTGTAATTACCATCTTTCTCCCCATTTCTGAGGAAGGGTCACCAGCCCAGAAACATTGACCCTGATTTCTCTCCACAGATGCTGCCTGACCTGCTGAGCTTTTCCAGCAATTTCTGTTTTAGTTTCAGATTTCCAGCATCCGCAGTTTGTGGTTTTGCTCTAGCTGCTGTTGCTTATTTGTTTTTCCTGCATTTCTTTCTCCTGGATTTTAAACCTGAAGCAACTTAGGGATTTGTCATGTCTTAACCTTTCGAAGTATTTTACAGCTGTAATCACTGATTATAATTACTACTTATCAATTCAGTTTCAGAGTCAGAAGCTGCACAATCAGAGAGCATTTCGCCTTTCTGTAGATCCCTAGCAATCATTGTCTCCCTGAGATCTTTGCAGCTATTGAACTGTAATTGGGATGAGATGTGAATGATTTAAATGATGGGATGGGAGGCTCCTTAATTCTAAAAAAGTGATTTTGCGCATCTGCCCCGTCATATCTGTCAGCTCTCAGTGGCGAGATGTGCACTCATTCTCTGAAGTGCTAGGGAATGCATGGTGAATGGTAGGACCCTACAGCACAGGCTTGATGGGCTGAAGAGCCTTTTGCTGTGCTGTAGATCTCTATGACTCAGTGACTATGACTCAGCGAGCCATGGAGAATATTATGAGTGACCAGTGACTGAAGGAGCGTTTGGACGTCTACACGAATAGGAAGAAATGCCTGACACAGTGGCTCGTGTGGGCAGTCACCCTGCTCAGACTGTGTATGATGTAGACTCTGAAGAGCGAAGGTGAGAGGGGAAGATCTGTCGGTGAGAGGAGACAATGCTCAGTATCAGCTGGATGGATAAACGAGTGTGTTAGAGAAGGAGTAAAACGTCAGCAATTTGAAGGGGTGCTACATGCAGCTAAGGAGAGAAAGATTACCGAGCACAGACAGTGGGTGGATAATGTGGATTGAGATTCACTTTGCAGGAAGTCAGAGAAAGGACAGAAGATGGCCATTGGCCACGTTGAGACAATGAAGGTAGGAAACAAATGGAGCTGTGACTAGTTCACCCAGAGAAACAGGGGTCACAGGGGCATTGCTGAACCTCAAAGTGGACAATTCAATCACCGGGCTCACAGCCCATGGATGGACAGGGATTAGCAGTTGATAGTGTTGGGACAGACAGGAAGCAGTGTAGATCCAGTAGAACAGAGTTGGCTTTGAGTGAGTGGACTGAACGATGGTACACCAGGGTCAAAGTGGGAAGGTTTTACCCATGATAGGCAAAGGTAGAGCGTATTTTTGAAAGAACTAAGGATTATTGAGTTGCTGAACAGAGTTGCTAATTCAGCTGTGAGATCATTGAAAGCACAGCAGGTCAGGCAGTATCCGAGGAGCAGGAAAATCGACGTTTTGGGCCGGAGCCCTCCATCAGGAAATCCATGATTGTAAAACACTGGGCATGAAAGGACTGCAGATGCTGTGAATCAGAAACAAAACCCGAAGTTGCTGGAAAAGCTCAGCAGGTCTGGCAGCATCTGTGGAGAGAGATCAGAGTTAATGTTTCGGGTCCGGTGAGGAAGGGTCACCAGATCCAAAATGTTAACTCTGATTTCTTTCTGCTGTCCAAGAACAAGGCACTTTACAACCTTCTGGACTTAATATTGAGTTCAACACCTTCAAATTCTGAACCATTTCTTCCCTTTTATTCGGCTTGTTCTCATGTACTCCCCTCCCCCCACCCCACTTACTGTCCGGGAGGAGACACACCATTGTCCTGCCATTCTCCCATTCCCATCACTTAATGTAAACTACTAACACCTTTTCTCCATCAGCACCCTCCACCCACTACCCCCACCATCACACCCCTCCCCTGAACTGCAGCATCAATGCTGTCCCCTCCACACCTCACTTCAGCTCTGATGGAGTCATCTAGACTCGAAACGTGAGCTTGCTCTCTCTGCATGAATGCTGCCTGACCCGCTGTGATCTCCAGTATTTGGTGTTTTCCCAGGCTGTGGGAATATTGACCTTCATTTCAAGGGACCTGGATTACAATGGAGAGGAAGTTAGCAACAACTGAACGAAAGCTTTTGCAGACTCCCATCCAGACTGTACACACGGTTGCATTATGGGGGGCATTGAGTGGAATTTGAGCTGCAACTATATTTTAAAGGAGGTGGCTTTGGAAGCCAGTTTCAATCATTCGTTTTGGACATCATACCTCAAGGAGAATGTCCTATGGAGGGAGTGCAGTGCAGAACGACCGGAGTTATACAAGCTTTCATTCTAAATGGGTGGATGAACCATTCATTTCCTTGATTCCTTTATGGGATCTAGGCATGGCAATCATGTGGTACCCATCCCTATTGGCCATGAATGGCAGGCAGCCCAGACCATAACTTTGTAATTTATTTCAGTAAGTATATGGTGAAAATTACCCCAGAGTGAGGAAGCTTGGTTGGCTATCAGGTTTTAAAACAGACAAAAATTTACTCACAAAATTATGGAATAAGACACAAAGAACAGAATATAGAATACCCACAGAACTCAGTCTATCCAAACTAGACTTAATTATGCTGTTTTGAATATACCCAACAGTCCCAATAAGCAAACCCCCTTTAAAACACAGTTTAAAAAAAGGAGCAGATACTTACAGGTCGAAGTTCGAAGGGCAGAAGGAGAGAGAGCCTGTTTCCACACAGCTGAACTCCTAACTAGTTCTGGACAGAACTGTTCAGCTAGAGAGCTGACCACTCCCCTTTCATTATACAGGTCAGTTCTAAAACATGACCACTTTGGGCTGAAGTCTCATCTGTTTACATATAAACAGAAGGCCTCTCAATACACTTTCTTATCTCTGTACCAAACTAGTTACCTTGGAGCCAGGAACTGTTTACAACCCCTCTGAGAAAAACCAAGGACACAGTCTCCTTGAGAAAAGGAACAGTTTTTTGAAAAAAGGGACCAGCTGTGACCCCTCCCGTCCTTAAAAAAAACACTAAAATCAAAAGATGGCTTCATTTTTAAAACCCTTCAAAAACCTGGTTCATAGCCTAAACACAAGTGTACATGACACTAACTGTACACATGGAGAAAGTGAGGTCTGCAGATGCTGGAGATCAGAGCTGAAAATGTGTTGCTGGAAAAGCGCAGCAGGTCAGACAGCATCCAAGGAACAGGAGAATTGACGTTTCGGGCATGAGCTCTTCTTCAGGAATGAGGAGGCTGTGCCAAGCAGGCTAAGATAAAAGGTAGGGAGGAGGGACTTGGGGGAGGGGCGTTGGAAATGCGATAGGTGGAAGGAGGTTAAGGTGAGGGTGATAGGCCGGAGTGGGGGTGGGGGCAGGGGCAGAGAGGTCAGGAAGAAGATTGCAGGTTAGGAAGGTGGTGCTGAGTTCGAGGGTTGGGACTGAGACAAGGTGGGGGGAGGGGAAATGAGGAAAGTGGAGAAATCTGAGTTCATCCCTTGTGGTTGGAGGGTTCCTAGACCGAAGATGAGGTGCTCTTCCTCCAGCCGTCGTGTTGCTACTTACTTACCACCAAGCCTACTTTCTGAAGTCAATCAAACAAGTCCAATAAATGCTGCAAACGTTCCTTCAATGAGTGACTAAAAACCACCAAGTCATCGATGTAAACAACACAGTTGGGTAATCCGGCAATGATCTTATTAGTCAGTCTCTGAAATGTGGCTAGAGCATTTTTCATACCAAATGGCATGACTTTGAACTGATATAGTCCATTTGGCATTACGAAAGCTAAAATTGCCTTTGCTCTCTCTGACAGAGGTACTTGCCAATAGCCTCTGAGCAAGTCCAAATTAGAAATGTATAATTACTTGTCCCACTTTTTTGACACAGTCCTCCAACCGTGGAATTGGATATGCATCAGTCTTTGTAACAGCGTTAACTTTGTGATAGTCCACATATAACGGTTGGGTACCATCTGGTTTTGGCACCATGACTATGGATGAGCTCCAGACAATGTAGCTCACTTTGATTATGCCAACTTGGGGCATGCGCTCTATCTCTTTCTGAACCTGTGCCAAATTTAGAGTGTTATGCCTATAAGGATGTTGCTTAATCAGCACTGCATCTCCTAACTCAACATCATGCACAATTAGGTGAGTACTTCCCAGTTTATTTCAGCATATCTCTCCATGTGATAGTAATAACTCCTTCAGGTCATTTCGATTTTCTTGTGGAAGGTAAATCAATAATTTATCCCAATTTTTGACAACTTCCTCACTGTCCAATTTGATTTGAGGAATGTCCAACTCAGAATCCTCTGAGCTGGGTTCTTCCTTCTGGGCTGTAATCATTAACACCTTCTCTTCTTGCTTTCCTTCCCTATCAAAATACCTTTTAGCATATTCACATGACACACTCTGAGATTTCTTCCTGTCTGGAGTCCTTATCAAGTGGTTCACCTCACTCAATTTCCTCTCGATTTGATAAGGTCCACTAAACTTTGCTTTTAAAGGCCTACCTGTTATTGGAAGTATCACTAATACCTTATCCACAATTGCAAAATTGCAAATTTGTGTTTTCGTATCTGTTTCCTATTTCACTATACGCTGTGATACTTTTAAATACTGTCTAGCCAGCTCTAAAGGTCTATTTAATCATTCTCTAAAATTTGACACATAGTCCAAATGCGTGGTCTCTGATTCTGACTTGTTAATTTCTCCTTATTCAATTTTAATGGTCCTCCTACTTCATGCCCAAACATCAACTCAAATGGACTGAATTTGGTCAATTCATTCGGTACATCTCTGATCGTAAAAAGTACAAATGGAACTCCCTTATCCCAATCATCTGGATATCCTGACCATAAGCCCTCAATATGGACTTTCCTGTTTGATGCCATCTCTCTAGTGCTCCCTGTGATTCTGGATGGTACACAATAGGTTTGAATTACTTTATTCCCAAGTTATCCATAACCTCCTTGAATAGTTTGGATGTGAAGTTTGATCCTTGATCTGACTGGATCTCTACTGGTAGTCCGTATCTAGTAAAAAAATTAAGTAATTCTTCTACAATCTTTTAGCTGTGATGTTGCATAATGGGATTGCCTCTGAAAATCTAGTTCACACATCCATTATTACTAATAAATATATATTCCCACTTTTTGTTTGAGGTAGGGGATCTACATAATCAATTAAGACTCTTGTGAAAGGTTCCTCAAATGCTGGAATAGGTATTAAAGGTGCAGGTTTTATTACTGCCTGTGATTTCCGATTAGCTGACGTGTGTGACATGTCTGGCAAAATTCAACTACATCCTTGTGTAGTCCAGGCCAGTAAAAATGTCTTTGTGTTTTCCTCACCCCTAAATGACCTCCAAATGGTAGCTCATGCCCCACTCACAACACCTCCTTTCTATACCCTACTGGCAAAACAATTTGATGAATCTCTGCCCATTTCTCATCTGCTTGACTGTGTGATGGTCTCCATTTCCTCATTAAGACATCATTTGTTAAGTAAAAACACACAGGAATGCATTTACTTTCCTTCTCTGTAAAAGCCTTTTGATACAACTGTTTTAACTTCTCATCTTTCTGCTATAACTCAATAAGCGTAGCAGAGCTAAAGATATTTGCATGTTTACCTCGTTGCTCCTGCTCTGGCCCACTTATCTGATCAAAAAAAGTCACGGATAATGTTATGTCAGTTTCCTTATCTGTGCCTTTTGATCTCTCCTGCTTCAACTTGTGCCTCTGTGACTTTGTGATCACACAATCTGGGAAAAGTCCTGGATACACATCCTTCATCTCTTCAGTTGCCTGCGTCTCCACTGGCTTTTCAACTAGAGTAGGCAGCATGCCTATCGGTGAATCAGCTATATCATTTGCAAGGACAAGTTGTCTTCCTGGAGCTGAGAGCTTGTCCAGTACTCCTCCCACAAATTCTCTACTCTTCTCTGGACAATCTAGCCTGACTTTACATAATGGAGCACATTTTGACTCACCATCAATTCCTGTTACCGACACCTTCTCTGGCAATAATCCCTCAGGAGTGCATATCTCCTCATCCTTCATCATTACAGACTGAGAGGATCCTGTGTCCCTTAATATTGTCACCTCCTTACCTACTGCTCCTGGCCTATGTGAATAAACTTTACCCTTGCATGTATTTTTTTAAGCAGATCTGGCACTTCCTCCTTAACCACCCTCTGATCATCCTGTACACTTTGAGGCAGCTGTCTAACTTCCCTTGTGCTTTTTGTTACGAGTCCAACAAAACTCCCAGGCTTGTCCGGTTTTCCTACATCTGGCTTTCTCCTAGCCCACCAACGCTGTGACTTTGTGTGGCCCGCTTTATTACAATGAAAACACTGGAGCTTTTTAACTTCTTTGTACCCCTCAAGGGTTTCCTTTTTACCCTGTGGTAAGTTACCTTTATGAACTTCACTAAGATCTACTTTCCTTCTCCACGTGAGGACTTTTCTTTGCCCCAGTTCTATCCCTCATGGACTGAGATTGATTCTGGAAGCCAAACCGTGTTTTATGGACCAGCTCATAACCATCAGCCCCTCCAGCTGCTAACCTCGCTGTTTTAACTCTCTGCTCTTCCCCATGAGTCTGCACTACTTCAGGCAGTGAATTTTTTGAATTCTTCCAAAATAATTACCTCTCTAAGGGCATCAGAGGTTTGCTCAATTTTTCAAGCTCTTATCCATCTATCGAAATGACTTTGTTTGATACTTTCAAACTCAATGTAGGTTTGACCTGGGTCCCTCCTGAGATTCCTGAAACATTGTCTTTAGGCTTCTGGTACCACATCTTTGGACTGTGGGAGGAAACCGGAGCACCCGGAGGAAACCCACGCAGACACGGGGAGAACGTGCAAACTCCACACAGTCAGTCGCCTGAGGTGGGAATTGAACCCGGGTCTCTGGCGCTGTGAGGCAGCAGTGCTAACCACTGTGCCATCGTGCCACCCACCTTACCTTACTACCTTACCTGAATACCTTACTAGCCCTACCTATAAGTTTTGTTTGGATCAACAAAACCCACATTGCCACTGGCCACTGCATTTGTTTAGCCACTTTTTCAAATGAGATAAAAAGGTTTCCACATCCTTCTCATCAAATTTAGGCAATGCTTGAACATACTTAAACATTTCTCATGAGGCTTCTGATGAGCAGGGGCTTGCTCACCCTCACTCTCTTCCTCACTGAGCCTACCCTCAGCCTTTATCTCCACCCTTTTAAGTTGACTTTCCTTTTTTTAAGTGGCAGTTTTTGAAGTTCAAAAGCTCTCTCTTTCTGCTGCTCTCTCCTTTTCCCCCTTTTGCTTTTAACCGTAACTCAAACTGTTTCATTTCTCCTGCCCTTTCCTTATCTCTCGCCTCTAACTTGAGCTGCTTCATTTGCAATTGAATTCTTGCCATCTCTATAGATTCTGATGGTTTCTCCAGCAAGTTTAAATGCTGGGCTTCTGCTGTTATTATCTCTCCCTTCCTCACAGAAGCAGGCAGCTCCAATCCCAGCTTTTATTCATCTTTTGCGAAACTTCCAAAGTTACCACATCTACATCCAGAAAACTTTGAGCGACCGAAAGAGCCATTCCTATCGAAGCTTTGTCCACCCAACCAAACCAACACCTGAAATATCACTCGCTGTTTAAAATCCCCCAATCTGTTATGGACTAGGACAGACCTCTCAGAACATTCTAAAGCACAAAGCCCAGACCATGACTTTGCCATTTATCCCGGTAAGTGTACAGTGAAAATTACCCGGAGTGAGGTAGCGAGGTTGACCAATAAGTTTTAAAACAGATAGAAATGTATTCACAAAATTACACAATGAAACACAAAGAACAGAATAAAGAACCCTTACAGAACTCAGTCTATCCAAACTAGACTTAATTATGCTGTTCTGAATATTCACATCAGTCCCAATAAGCAAACCTCCTTAAAAAACAGTAAACAAAAATGGAACAGTTGCTTACAGGTTGAAGTTAGAAGGGCAGAAGGAGAGAGAGAGAGAGAGAGAGAGAGAGCCTGTTTCCACACAGCTAAGCTCCTAACTAGTTCTGGACTGAACTGCTCAACTAGATTGTTGACCACTCCCCTTTCATTATACAGGTCACTTCTAAAACATGACCACTTTGGGCTGAAGTCTCATCCATTTACACATAAATGAAAGGCCTCTCAATACCCTTTAATCTCTGTACCAAATGTCTAATCAGCACCGGGAGTGTTTTATGACCCCTCTGAGAAAAACCAAGGATACAGTCTCCTTGAGAAAAGGAACAGCTTTTAGAGAAAAAGGGACCAGATTTGTGACAGTTAGAAAATCCTTCTTATCAGTGATGGAGCCTGACATTAACATACCCACAGTTCCCCCTGCCACTTTGTTTCTCTTAGAATATCAGAACAGCCATCCTGGATTCTGCTCACACCTTTTCTGTATTCCCTTTCTGCACCTCTTAATTTTTTCTTTGTATCCTTTCATTATTGTTCAAAGCTTTTAAATCCACAGGATTTTCATTTCTCTTTGTCCGACTTGGTTTTGTGCTGTCTCTCAGCTTGGAGGTGGACCTCGCTACATAAGTATAACTTTGCTCTTAATATATCACACACGGCTTTGACAGTGGGTCACATTGTATTATCTTTTCACCTGACTGACACAGTGCCCTGCGTTTGAGCAGAACTTACACTATCAGATAATTTGATCAGAGTATTTCAGAATGCATGCTGTTCCAGACCTTTAACCACAAGCTCATATCAACGACTTTTCAAACTGACATCCTATGCACATTTGAGGAGCTACAGTGACGTTATAAACAGTAGTCATTCTGTGGAACGACGGATGAAAACGTTGAACCATTTAAAAATAAGACCAGCTTAAACGCCAAATGAAATGAAGCTTTTTAAAGAATGCCCTCCAATTTTTCTCTCAGTTTTTTTCCCAAAGTTCCAAAACAATGCAACAGCATATAATACATTGATTGCTGCTCCTGGAATTTGAGGAAATCACCTCCAACATCTAAAATACCTCAAAGAAGGAGCAGCTGTTACAGCCAGAAATTTTTCTGGTCCTCCATCTTGGATTACCCAGAATCTCCACGACTCTATGACATTTTAAAGTTTGCTTTTGCATTATTACTGATAGCCTCACCTCTCTGTATCTCTCTTTAGTTTCAAGCTGCCTGCTTCTTGGTGCATACACTCTTTGTGTGAGCAAGGGGATAGTTTCCTTGCCTCAGCCCTTCGGTCACAGCCTTTTGGTGTCTAAAGAAAATCTTGAAAAGCAACCATGATGTGGAGGTGCCGGTGTTGGACTGGGGTGGACAAGGTCAGAAGTCACACGACACCAAGTTATAATCCAATAGGTTTATTTGAAATCACACACTTTCATTACCTGATGAAGGAGCAGCACTCTGAAAGCTTGTGATTTCAAATCAACCTGTTGGATTATAACCTGGTAACATGTGATTTCTGAGCTTAAAGAGAAAGACAGAGTACAGGGGCAGATTTCCCAAACAGAAGATCTCGTGCTGTTTATGTAAACAGGTTTCGTATTATTCTGCGACCTTGTTGCTAAATTAATCATCTACACTTTCCTTTCAACCTCATCCCTCTTGGTTCAAGGGTGGGTAATATTTTTGTTTGAGATATCTACAACTTCTGAACGCAAGAGTGTCAGCTGATTAATTAGTTTATTCCTGAAATTAGTGACCTTTTTGCTGTGCTGAATGCTAGTTTTATTTAGAATAGTTTGAGCCTGTTTCTTTTCTTAAAACCAATAATTCTTTGGAAGGTGACTGATGAGAGGGCTCATTAAAATGATCAGATAATTACACTCATTGACAATCGTACATTTTTCATTCTAAATTCACATTCAAATGATCAAACTTGCAACAATAAGAGATAAAAGCCACTGTCTGTAGGGGTTGAATTTCCAAAGTATAAAAACAATTGCATTTACATTTTGTAATTATTCTAGTGCAATATGATCATATGTGGGGGGAGGGGGAATCGTGAGGTCACTATCTTATCAAAAGAGCTATTATTTATTTATTGAATCATTACAGTGTGGAAACAGGCCATTCGGCCCAACAAGTCCACACCAGCCCTCCAAAAAGTAGCCAACCCAGACCCATTCCCCTACCCTAACACTCCTGACTAATGCACCTAATCTACACATCCCTGAACACTACAGGCAATTTAGCATGGCCAATTTATCTAACCTGCAAATATTTGGACTGTGGGAGGCAAACCCACACAGACGAGGGGGGAGAACATGCAAACTCCACATATACAGTTGCCCGAGGCTGGGATTCAACCTGAGTCCCTGGCACTGTGAGGCAGCAGTGCTAACCACTGAGCCACCATTATCACTGTCGGCTAGCCAGCCGGATTACAATACAGAGGGATACCAACAGTATCGGTTCAATTCCCACACCAGCTGAGATGACCATGAAGGACTCTCCTTGCCTGAGACGTGGTGACCCTCACCATCAGCCATCTCCTGGTCAGGAATGAGCAGCCTTACTGGTCTGCCAAAAGAATGACATTTTTACCTGGGGGTTTTCCTTGATCGTCCAAGCTTCTATTCATTTATTGGGTGTGACAGGCTCTGG
>NC_057730.1:52995329-53009065 GCF_004010195.1 Chiloscyllium plagiosum | reverse complement strand
TCAGCTCCAAGACATCTCTGCAGGGGTTCCTCAGAGTAGTGACCTAGGCCCAAACATCTTCAACTGCTTCATCAATGACCTTCCCTCCATTAAAAGGTCAAAAGTGGGGATGTCCGCCGATAATTGCACAACATTCAGCACTTTTCACCTCACTCCTCAGATAATGACACAGTCTGTGTCCAACTGCAACAAGATTGGACATTATCCAAGTTTAGGCAGCATCCAGGGAACAGGAGAATCAACGTTTCGGGCATAAGCCCTTCTTCAGGAAGGGCTTATGCCCGAAACGTCGATTCTCCTGTTCCCTGGATGCTGCCTGACCTGCTGCGCTTTTCCAGCAACACATTTCCAGCTCTAATCTCCAGCATCTGCAGACCTCACTTTCTCCTCATTATCCAAGTTTAGGCTGGCAAATGGCAAGTAACATGCATGTCACACAAATGCCAGCCTATGACCATCTCCAACAAGGGACATTCTAACCAGTGTTCCTTGATATTCCTTGAATCCCCACTATCAACATCCTTGACATTAGCACTGACCAGAAAATCAGCTCGACTCATTACATAAACAGAGTGACAACAAGAGCAGGTCAGAGGCTGAGTATACTGCGGTGAGTAACTCCCCTCCTGACTCCCCAAAGCCTGTCCACCATCTACAAGGCGTAAAGCAGGAGTGTGATGGAATACTCCCCACTTACCTGGATGGGGGCAGCCCCAACAACACTCAAGAAGCTTGACACCATCTAGGACAAAGCAGCCCACTTGATTGGTGCCACACCCACAATCATCCACTCCCTCCACCACAGACGCTCAGTAGCAGCAGTGTGTACTATGTACAAGATGCACTGCAACAATTCACCAAAGATCCTCACACAGCACTTTCCAAACCTACAACCACTTCCATCTGGAAGGACAAGGGCAGCAGATACATGGGATCACCATCCCCTGCAAGTTCCCTCCAAACCCCTCACCATCCTGACTTGGAACCATATCGCTGTTCCTTCACTGTCGCTGGGTTAAAATCCTGGAATTCCCTCCCAAAGGGCATTGTGGGTCTCCCTACAGCACATAGACTGCAGCGGTTCAAGAAGGCAGCTCACCCCCACCTTCTCAAGGGGCAACTAGGGACGGGAATAAACGCTGGTCCAGTGAGTAACTCCCATGAGTGAATAAAATATAGATAGTGTGGTTAAATATGCACTGGATGTTTACATGTGAAGGTGATTTGCAAGTGCAAAGTTTCCTTTGTGAACAAACAAGGCTAAGTTTAATGTTTCATTTGATTGGAACCTTGCCAAGTATTTTCCAGACTGGATTTACAGTAGTGTGTTATAAAACTGGGAGGATTCTGATCTGGATCTACCGCAACCACTCAAATGAATATATCCATCTGCCCCGTGACACCTAGCCTTGATTCCTTCACTCATGGAACACTAGCTTCACTACTGCTTTCCACTGTGACATTTTGGGTGCTCACATTAACACCGTTAACCAACGCTGATGTCTTTACCTTTTACCACCCTTTATATCCGCACTCCATCGAGGCAATGATAAATGAGTTAATGTCACTCTCTGCCTACAATACTGCATTATCCCAGTCAGTAAAGGTGAAATTTACAATAAAACCGGATTATTCATTTCTTGTAGAGAAATAAAAGCGCTGACTAATATTAGCTAACTGTCAGTGGGCCCATAATTGAGACTAATAGCTGTAATATCATACCTACACAGATGACATTTAGTGTGGCAGGCTTGTAAAGGCAAAACAGTAAAGTTTTGATTCAAAGATGATCGCGCGGTAACACTCAGGCGAAAGTTCAAAAGGTTTTGCTGCTCCTTAACCATTGAGTGATATCTTAGAGACATCACCACTTCCCCTATCTCTCTCTCCCTCTCTCCCTCTCTTTCGCTCTCTGCATGCATCTTATGTTTTCATCTAAATAGCCAACTCTCAGCATCTTGGTCTCTAATACACTGGCACCTCATTTAGGAGGGTCATGGATAGGGTAAATAGACAAGGTCTTTTCCCTGGGGTGGAGGAGTTCAGAACTAGAGGGCATAGGTTTAAGGTGAGAGGGGAAAGATTTAAAAGGGACCTACGGAGCAACTTTTTCACACAGAGGGTGGTACGTGTAGGGAATGAGCTGCCAGAGGAAGTGGTGGAGGCTGGTACAATTACAGCATTTAAAAGGTATCTGGGTGGAAATATGAATAGGAAGAGTTTGGAGGGATATGGGTCAAATGCTGGAAAATGGGATTAGATTAGTTTAGGATATCTGGTCAGCATGGATGCGTTGGACCGAAGGGTCTGTTTCTGTGTTGTACGTCTTTATGCCTCTATGTTTGAGCAGCTCCCTCACTGATACAGAGAACCTAATGGGGCACCTTGCGATGACCCACTGTTAGAGCTCTCCTGCTCCAGCAGACTCTGTGTTTGGGGAACTGGAGGGTCTCACCTCTTTGGAGCTGGAGCTCAGTCTCCATCACAGGCCCTTGAGCCTATTCCACTGTTCAATGAGATCATGGCTGATCTGTGGCCTAACTCAATATGGTCCATTTCCCAGAGTACATTTTCTTAAAAATATATCTGTTTTAGATTTAAAATTGACAACTGATCCAGCATCCACTACCAATTGTGAAAGAGCATTCCAAACATCTACCATTCTTTGTGTGGTAGAAGTGTTTCCTATCATCTCTCCTGAATAGTCTGGTCCTAATTCTCAGGCTATACTCCAAGTTCAAGAATCCCCAACCAGTGGAAACGTTTCTCTTTATCAACCCTGTCTTTTCCTAATAACATCTTGAAGACTTTGATCAGATCACCCCTTAACCTTCTAAATGCTATAGATAACAGGCCTAATAGGTATAATTTCTCTCTATAACTTCACTCCTGAAGTCCAGGTTTCATTCTTGACAACCTACACTGTACTCCAAAGCTAATAAATCCTTCTTAAGGTGTGGTATCCAGATGTACTCTCAGTATTCCAAGTGGGGTCTAACCAGGTTGTGTGTAACTGCGGCCTAACTTCTATATCCATACACACCAGTCCTCGATATATAAAGGCCAGAATTTCATTTGCGTTTGGATTTTTTTTTCTCCTCTTTGTGGCATTTTAAAGATCTATGCACCTGAAATTCATGTATCTTTAGACATCCACTGTGGTAAACTCAGCGCAGCACAGTGGCTCAGTGGTTAGCACTGCTGCCTCACGGTGCCAGGGACCCAGGTTCGATTCCTGCCTCAGGCAACTGTCTGTGTGGAGTTTGCACGTTCTCCCTGTTTTCTCTCACAATCCAAAGATGTGCAGGTCAGGTGAATTGGCCATGCTAAATTCCCGTAGTGTTGGGTGCATTAGTTGGGGGTAAATGTAGGGGAATGTGTCTGGGTGGGTTACTCTTTGGAGGGTCGGTGTGGACTTGTTGGGCTGAACAGCCTGTTTCCACACTGTCGGGATTCTAATCAAATCTAAACTTCACACCATCCGGTAAGTGCCCTCATCTATTCAATTTCGGTTCAAAATGGATAACCTCCCACTTGCTAACATTGAATCCTTCTTTCTCTGTGAAGGGACACGTGGCTGAAGAGAAGGCTACTGGTTCTGGTACTGCTGTTTCTGTTGCTGGTATTGGTACTGGTACTGGTTCTGGTACTGAAACAGGTTCTGGTACTGGTACAGGTACTGGTACTGGGTGCTGGTACAGATATTGGTTTGGTACAGGTATTGGTGCTGGTTCTGGTGCTAGTACTGGTACAGGTACTGGTACTGGGTGCTGGTACAGGTATTGGTGCTGGCACAGGTACTGGTGCTGGTACTAGTTCTGGTGCTAGTACTGGTGCTGATACTGATACTGGTACAGCTGTTGCTTTGAATCCTTATCAGAGACTCTGTCAAAGACCATCCCAGACCCATAGTGAAGGTTCAGACCAAAGGAGAGCAGCTGAAGGTGAGTGAAGTGTTCACTGATGAGTTATCTTCCAGGTAGTTAGCCGTTGGTGGTTGAACATTGGCAGCAGTCTCTGGGAGAAGGTGACCAGCCCTCTCTCCATGGCCAGGCTTGGAGCTCCTCTGTTTCCCCAACCTGTCAGTTTCTGTGCTGACACTGTACACTCATCATGCAAGGGGCTGACACCTCAACAAACAGGACCCCTGGCTGTGAAATTGAGGGGTCAAGATGCAGCTACATGGTTTCTTAAATACTTTAGTTACTCCTTAATCTGACAGCCCCATACAGGACCCTCCCTTATCATCAATCCTGGCTCACAGTGCCCTCCCTCTCTCCCTCGCCTTTGATCATCCACATTGCGCTCAATGGATTTTGTACATAAATTAATCAATTGGGTGATTTACTGGCAGTTGTTAATAGATGAGTGATGGGGAAAAGAAAAATTCAGTTGTGTGTAAGAGCACTTCTGGCTATAACAAAAAAAGCCTTGGCTGACTAATACCCAGAAGAAGACAGGATGAATTTGGAACAAAGCCAATGTCAATTTCAGGGAAGTTTAACAGCAAAATGGGAAAGGCTAGAAGCCTGACCATTCCCGTTGAGAGCTTGAAGATGAAATTCTCATTCCATGAGATTCAGCCTGTGAATGTCCTTGGCTTCTCTCCAACTAGCCACGCAGTTGGTGATACAGAGCTGGTGAAAACTTATACTTAGCTCCACAAACGCTGTTATAATTTTATCCTGAAGTATTTTCCCCTCTGGACATAGCAACCTTTTTTAGCAGCATTGGTGAAAGGTAAAAACAAACTCCTACAGAGGGTGTTATCGCTAACACTGGTCATGAGGGGCTACATCGCTGAGCTATAACTGGTTGGTATTTCACCCAGTCCCATTCAAACAGAGGCTCAGCATTCTTCAGGTAACACAGTGGATCCCAGCTCTTTAATAGAGCCGATGAATATTATAAATCCAATCAACACATTAGATCCCATCAATATAATCGAGGCTATGAAAATCGAAGATCATATTAATGTAATAGATCACAGGAATGAAGAAAATCCCCAGGATGCAATAGGTCTGTTTCCATGCTGTACATCTCTATGACTCTAAGTCCCATTGCCATAGTAGATTCCACAAACATAATAAATCCAGTAAATCTAATGGATCCCATGAATGTAGTTGGTTTCTGAATATAGTATCTCTTATGAAGAGAATAGATTCCGTTAAGTCAGGAGACCCCAGGAGTACAGTAGATCCCCTGGCACAATCCACTGAGGCATGAGTGGTGATGCCAGCAGCCAATGTTTAACCCTGTGCAAATTGGTCATGTACCTCTGGTTCAAATCACAGGGCGCCATATTCTCTCCTCTACTCCCCTCTCCCCCCAACCCCTGCTAGTCAGGAGTAGCCCCTCCATGCCCAGATAAGCCATGTGCCCTATAGCCATCTGATCGATCGGTAAAGATAGAAGGCAAGGTTTCTGTACCCACCCCCCAACTCGGCTGAGGAAGAGCTGCCCATGGTCCCAGCAGCAGCAGCAGGTCCGAGTGCTGGTCTCTGCTGGGAATTACTGACAGCTGGGAAAGCCCAGGAGGCTGGCGTTCTGATCCGCCTGGAACACTGGAGGGGCCTGGCAGACATAGCCCAGCAGAGGGGAGGTGGCACATGGAGGGTTTAAGACGCCATGGAACAATATGACCTTGGGGTGTGGAGGGGTCATACTCCAATGGGAACAGGGGGCTCCTTCCTCAATCCTCTTGACTGATGCCAGTCTGCCCAGTAAAAGGTGCCGGCCTACCAACCCTACCCACACTGGCACAAGGACATGGCTGAATGGGTAAGGGGCATATCATTTATTAATTAACAGTGAGCAGTGAATGAACTGCAAGGTATCTCCGTTTCCACAGATGCAGAGTGCTTGAAGCACTCGCTTGTCAGATTTCAGATTTTCAACATTCACAGCATTCCAGCTTTCGGAAAGTTATGCAAAGGATACTTTATTCTCAAAGGGAAGGATTGCATGAGCCAGTTGCCATCAGGGTAATGCAGCAGTAACACGTTTCCCAGGTTTAAACACTGTGTTAAACTGAGCCTTAAAAACAAATAAAGGCAAGATGCAATTAAATAGCAGGGCTTTGCCCTGTCGGCTGAATTCATCAAGTTATTAACTTCAGGCTGAAAAGCAACAACTTTAATTACGACTAGTTCTATGTCTTGGCACTAATTTTCTTAGGCTAAATGTTTTATTCAACAAATTAAGCATAGATCAGATCTCAATGGAATGTAAATGGTCTTGAACTATTCATTTCCCTCAAAGGCTCTAACTTATTGGTGTTGGTTTTAAAAAGTTAGCTGTTTGCTCAACATTATAAACTAGCACAAACACCTTCCATTAATTCTTCACTGCAGTTCTGAGCAAGGGTCACTGCTTTTTCTCTCTCCCATGCAGGCTGCCAGGCCCCGCTGAGTTTCTCCAGCAATTTCTGATCTTGTTTCACATCTTCAGCGTTTACAGTTCTCCATCTTGTGTTCACATTATTTCTTGGCCCACAGCAAGCCCCGACTTCACAGTGGTCGTGGCGTTTAGTTGATCGCGAGGGTGAAGGGGATTTAACCGTCAGCTGTGCAACGGGGACACTCCTGGAAGTGCAACACACATATTCACAATGTGAAAAGGTAAAATATACATTAATTATTTCACAAACAAATTAATTTCCACATAGATATATGTGAGTTATTGCACTTTGGTAAGGGCGAAAAGTGCATGTTCAGAGTTATAGAGATGTACAGCACAGAAACAGACCCTTCAGTTCAACTCATCCATACTGACCAGATATCCTAACCTAATCCAGTCCCATTTGCTGGCATTTTGCCCATATCCCTCCAAACCCTTCCTATTCATATACCCATCCAAATGCCTTTAAATTTTGTAATTGTACCAGCCTCCACCACATCCTCTGGCAGCTCATTCCATACACGTACCACCCTCTGCGTGAAAACGTTGCCCCTTAGGACCCTTTTAAGTCTTTTCCCTCTCACCCTAAGTCTATGCCCTCTAGTTCTGGACTCCCCCACCCCAGGAAGAAGACATTGTCTATTTACCCTATCCATGCCTCTCATGATTTTTTAAGCCTCTAATAAGGTCACCCCTCAGCCTCCGATGCTCCAGGGAAAACAGCCCCAGCCTGTTCAGCCTCTCCCTGTAGCTCAAACCCTCCATCCCTGGCAACATCCTTGTAAATCTTTTCTGAACCCTTTCAAGTTTCACAACATCCTTCCGATAGGAGGGAGACCAGAATTGCACACAGTTTCTTGAAAAGACCCTTCTTTGACTACTTGTGCATGTTCTGTGGGAACCTCTGGCTGGTCCAGTGTTTAATGGCCATCCCAAGTTAATCTAACTGACTGATTTCAAAATGCACGAAGCATTAAATGCATTTCTATGAAGTTGCATGTAGGCCAGACCTTCCCCCAAAGGCCATTAATGAACTAGATGGGTTTTAATGCCAATTGGCATGTGGTCATTGTTAAACTAGCATTTAGTACCAAATTCTTATCAAATATAAATTTGACCATGTTGGGATGTGAGCCCATTCCCCAGACCATTCTGGAATGTTAACCCAGTGACATTACCATTAGCCCACTGCCACCCCAAACAACCAGCACTGAAATCAGGAGGAAGAGCAAAACGATCACCAATCACAAAATTATTGCTTATTTGAAAAAAGCCACCGAGGAACAGTGGAAGATCAGCACCAACAGTATTGGTTCAGTTGGCTGAGGCACATTTGGAACACATTCAGGAGAGATTTATACTTGGTACAGAGATGCATTTGTTCATTGCTGTCCAACAGACAGTGTTGACTGGTGACAGATTTACCTCCTTCAATTATGGACATTCCAGGTCAGTGAAAAATGCCTTACCCACAACAGGGCCACTCAGGTTAATGTACTTCACACTCACACTGATTTAGCATGGCGTGTTGTGGAAGAATCACTCAATGCTCTATACAAAATTACCAGCAGACCCAGAAAGTCCTTCACGAACTTAAACTTTAATCTTGTGGGAGCCAGCAAACTGTCTTCCCTGACTCCCCCCAAGCTCCTTACTCTCGTCCAGTTTATACAATGGTTAGCCCCACGCTTAGCGGATAACATTAGCACAGCCAATCATGCTGGCTTGCTTAGTCCTTCTAAACTAATCATCGTCTGCTGCACTGGCTCCCTTCATCACACTGAACCAATCACATTCCAACACCATCATCTTCAGCATTAGCTCATCTCCCAGTGATTTAACTAAGCTTTCACAATGCCCTGTAACATGATCCCTGGCATACATTGCAACACTAATGATTTGGAGATGCCGGTGTTGGACTGGGGTGTACAAAGTTAAAAATCACATAACACCAGGTTATAGTCCAACTGGTTTAATTGGAAGCACTAGCTTTCAGAGCACTGCTCCTTCATCCACACCCACTTGATGAAAGAGTGGCACTCTGAAAACTAGTGCTTCCAATTAACCCTGTTGGAATATAACCTGGTGTTGTGTGATTTTTAACTTTGCACGTAACTGCCAGAGTAACTTGCATTGGAGCTAACTGAAGCACTGTCTAATAATGAAGGAATCTAAGCATTCACAATAATTGACAGGCACCCAGCTCTTTTGATCTTGTTTTAAGTTACTATCCGGTTCCCTCATTTCCTGTCGGGAAGGAAGCTGCCATCCTTACCTGGTCTGGCCTACACGTGACTCCAAACCCACTGCGATGGGGCTGACTCTTAACTGCCCTCTGGGTAATTAGGGATGGCCAATGGATGCCAGCCCAGTCAGTGACTTCCACATCCCATGAACGAAGAGAAAAGAATGTAGCACATAGCTTGCTGAGGCGATGTGCCAGTCAGGGTGGAGATGACGTGTCCAAGCATAGTGTCGATTGCTCGTTTTTTACTTCCTACTCAGACATGTAATTCGACACATCTGGGTTTCCAGTTAGCCCGATGTGGCCTAGTCATTAAGGTTTCAGACAGCAATGCCCACACACGGGCGCCCGAGCAGACCTGTTCATCCCGTGCCTGATCCTGCTGTCTCCATTTCTCTCCATGACACTGTGTTAGAATTACACAGGCCACAAAGCACAGTAACAGGCCCTTCCCCCCATCTAATCCATGCCAGCATTACCACTCCATTCCTTAGGAAGAGAAGGTAGGAGCAGGAGGAGGCCATTCGGCCCTTCAAGCCTGCTCTGCCTGTCATCACAATCATGACTGATTGTCCAACTCAGTAGTCCAATCCCGCTTTCTCCCCATAACCTTTGATCCCATTCGCCCCACGTGCTATATCTAGCTGCCACTTGAACACATTCAATGTTTTGGCATTAACTCCTTCCTGTGGTAATGAATTCCACAGGCTCCCCACTCTTTGGGTGAAGAAATGTCTCCTCATCTCCGTCTTAAATGGCTCCCCCCCGAATCCTCAAACTGTGACCCCAGGTTCTGGATATATCCACCATCGGGAACATCCTCCCTGCATCTACCCTGTCTAGTCCTGTTAGAATTGCATGAGTCTCTATGAAATCCCTCCTCACTCGTCTGAATTCCTGTGAGCGAAAACAATCCTAACCTAGTCAATCTCTCCTCAGTCCCGCCATTCCCAGAATCCCCTGGTAAACCCACTGTATTCCTTTGAGAGCAAAAGCTCTTCCAGTTTTATTCCCATTGTTTGTTAGCTAACTCTGTCAGCTGCTAACCTAACTTCCTCTTCAGTGCAATTTCACCATCTGTTTCAACTTGTTCTTCAAACTCCTCAATCTCCTCCTCTGTCGGGAGGCCACATTATTTCTGAATTCCTCACTGGATGTCTTGGTGCCCATCTCATCCTGACAACTCCCAGGGACGGTCTTCCCCACCAGTGCAAAGACTGTCTCCGTAACCCAAAAGGCTTCTATATGAACATACGTATTAAGAGATCGTTCAGCCCCCTTGAACTTGCCCTGCTGTTCAATGATTGACCTGATTACCCCACATTCTCACACAGCCAGAATCTGGCCAACTATGCCTTAACAACATTGAACTCACTGCCCCACTGCCTTTTCAGGGCTCCAAGGACCCACGACACTCTCAGAGAAGGATTTCCCCTCAGCTCTATCTTATTTTTTAGTGACCCCTAGTTCTAGCTGCCCACACGAGAGGAAACATCCTCGCCACACCCACCCAATCAAAACCCCTCAGGATCTTATATGTTTCAATCAAGTTGCCTCTAGGTTGGAGGGTTTGAGCTATAGGGAGAGGAAGAACAGGCTGGGGCTGTTTTCCCTGGAGCATCAGAGGCTGAGAGGTGACCTTATAGAGGTTTTCAAAATTATGAGGGGCATAGACAGGGCAAATATTTAAGGTCTTTTCCCTGAGGTTGGGGGAGTTCAGAACTAGAGGGCATAGATTTAGGGTGAGAGGGGTAAGATTTAAAAGGGATCTAAGGGGCAATTTTTTCATGCAGAGGGTGGTGCGTGTATGGAATGAGCTGCCAGAGGAAGTGGTGGAGGCTAGTACAATTACAACATTTAAAAGGCAGCTCGATGGGTACATGAATAGGAAGGGTTTGGAGGGATATGGACCAAGTGCTGGGAAATGGGATTAGATGAGGTTAGAATATCTGATTGGCATGGACAAGTTGGACCCAAGGGTCTGTTTCCATGCTATACAGTTCTATGACTCTAGTGGCATATCTAAAGTTCCATAACTGTCAAGATCCCTGCTAGATCAGCCCTCAGCCTCTGTCTTCAAGAGAGAAGAGCGCGAGTTGATTCATTCTTCTCTGGTGTCTATGTTCTTCACAGCTCTGGTGTTGTCCTTGGAAATCTTTCTCTAAATCCTTACTCATACCTCCATATCTTTCTCGTAGTGGGATGATGAGGAGTGGACAGTACATGAGATGTAATCTGATCTTGAGTTTAGGAGAGGGAGAGAGAGAGTTCATTAACCAGAGCTCTTGAGGGACTATTCACACCTCACGTTACCAGAGAGAGAGAGAGAGAGAGAGAGCAGGGCCAATTGACACGGTGGTTCAGTGATTAGTATTGCTGCTTCACAGTGTCAGGGACCAGGGTTCAATTCCACCCTCGAGTGACTGTCTGTGTGGAGTTTGCACATTCTGCCTGTGTCTGCATGGGTTTCCTCCCATAGTCCAAAGTTGTGCATGTTAGGGTGGATTGGCCATGTTAAATTGCCCTTAGTGTTCAGGGATGAGCAGGATAGGTAGGTCAGCCATGGGAAATGCAGAATTATAAGGTAGGGAGGAGAGGATGGCCTTCAGAGGGCTGATTTGGACTTATTGGGCTGAATGGCAGCATGGTGGCACAGTGGTTAGCACTGCTGCCTCACAGCACCAGAGACCCGGGTTCAATTCCTGCCTTGGGCAACTGTCTGTGTGGAGTTTGCACATTCTCCCCGTGTCTGCGTGGGTTTCCTCCGGGTGCTCCGGCTTCCTCCCACAGTCGAAAGATGTGCAGGTCAGGTGAATTGGCCATGCTAAATTGCCCGTAGTGTTGGGTGAAGGGGTAAATGTAGGGGAATGGGTCTGGGTGGGTTGCTCTTCGGAGGGTCGGTGTGGGCTTGTTGGGCCGAAGGGCCTGTTTCCACACTGTAAGTAAGCTAAAAAAACGAATGGCCTGCTCCCACACTCTAGCGTGAGTGACAGCATTGCAGATCAAGGAAGCAGATCCCAAATCCCTCTCAGCCAGAGGAGGAATTTGATTGCATGATGTTGCTTTGAACCACACCATAATAATGAAGAAAGTAAACACACTCACACATTGCGCTTCGGCGGGGCGGTGTGGACTTGTTGGGCCGAAGGGCCTGTTTCCACACTGTAAGTAATCTAATCTAATTTGCCTCTTCATGAAAGACTGCGCAAACCTTTGGGCTGTGTGACAATCACAATGGAGCTCCTGTCCAATGACAGGGGTCTGCTACCTATTTAAAGATCACACTGACTTCCTGCTGGGGTGAGGAGGCTGTGCTAGGCCCTGGGAATAGCCGATGTAAGGTCTATCCTCAGTTATGACTAACTCTGATTGGACATAATCTCAAAGGCTCCATAACTGGACCTTCTGCCTTCACCTGACAGCACACGTACAATATTTTTATGACTAAGGAATAAAAGCTTAAAACAAATTACAGGCTTAGTTTTTTTTGAGAAGGTCAATGATGAGTTTCTCCCTGATTGTCCGTAGCAGTGTCTTGAAGATTCAATGCCTTTGCCTGGATGCTGTGGGTCAGAGCTGGAGAGTTGCTAAATCTAATGTCTAGGTTGTCAGGTTGCTATATTTCTGCTCTTAAACAGCCCACATCAGCAGTTTGTGTCACTTGTGTCTGCAAGAGCTGTAAATTGTTCTGTTTCTGTATTCTCTACTCCTTTGTCTCCACTCTCCTGTTCAGTCACATTCCAAAGTCCACTATCTCACACCCATCCAGGACCCGGTATTCTTCACATCCTCTCTGTTTCTATGTTGGTTGTATGACCCTTGGATGAGTACCTTAAATGCCAGGACATTGTAGGCTGTGGAGAAAATGGGGGTAAATGGGATTGGTGCTGAAAATGTGTTGCTGGAAAAGCGCAGCAGGTCAGGCAGCATCCAAGGAGCAGGAGAATCGACGTTTCGGGCATAAGCCCTTCTTCAGGAATTCCTGAAGAAGGGCTTATGCCCGAAAAGTCGATTCTCCTGCTCTTTGGATGCTGCCTGACCTGCTGCGCTTTTCCAGCAACACATTTTCAGCTCTGATCTCCAGCATCTGCAGCCCTCACTTTCTCTCTAAATGGGATTGGTGTCATCTGCTGTTTGTTGGTGGGTATAGACATGGTGGACCGAAGGGCCTGATTCTATGTCTTTTGACTCTCTGACTCATGACTCTATGACTCAAACATAATCCCTGTTTGTCACACAGTTTCTATTAGGAGGAATGTATGTGTGTTTCCCTAAATATAATGCCTTTAATAAGGGTATCTCTTTGAAATAGATTAAATTCTGACAGTACGAGACAGACTGGTGATTAGTTGCAAGAATGATGTGTGTGTGTCCCTGGCCAGGGTGGGGCAGGGTCCAACAGGGGCGGTCACCATCTCACCAATTCAGACTGTGATGGGGAGAAATGTCTTCGTTCAGAGGGTGATGAGCTCCTCCTAGTCCCTGGTGATACAGATACCTGATGTGTTCAGGCAAATAACACTTCTAAGGGAGAGTCATACTGGATTCAAAATGTTAACTCTGTTTCTCTCTCCATAGATGCTTCTGGGACAACAGGGCAGCTCAGTGGTTAGCAATGCTGCCTCTCTGTACTAGGGTCCTGGGTTCGATTCCACCCTCAGGCAGCTGTCTGTGTGGAGTCGGCACATTCTCCCCGGGTCTGTGTGGATTTGCTCCAGTTTCCTCCACAATCCGAAGATGGGCCGGTTAGGTGGATTGATTGTGCGAAATGCCGGGTTACTGGGGGGGGGGCGTCTGGGAGCGTTTCTCCTTTTGGGAGGGCCAGTATGGGCCAAATGGCCTGTTTACACACTGTAGGGGATTCAATGATTCTAAGCAGGTAGGTATTGTGGTAGAGCTCAGAGAGAGGGAGAGAGAAGGCGAGAGAGGGAGAAGGCGAGAGAGGGAGAGAAAGGGAGAGAGGGAGAAGGCGAGAGAGAGAGAAGGCGAGAGAGAGAGAGAAGGAGAGAGAAGGCGAGAGAGAGAGAAGGCGAGAGAGAGAGAGGGCGAGAGAGGGCGAAGGCGAGAGAGAGAGGGGGAGAGAGAGAAGGCG
>NC_057730.1:52987662-52992866 GCF_004010195.1 Chiloscyllium plagiosum | reverse complement strand
ACATTCTCCTCATGTCTGTGTGAGGGTGCTTCAGTTTCCTCCCACAATGCAAAGATGTGCAGGTTAGGTGGATTAGCCATCAGAAATATGGGGGCGGGACTGGGTGGGATGCTCTTCAGCGCGTCGGTGTGAACTCGATGGGCCAAATGGCCTGTTTCATACTGTAGGAATTCTATGATTTATTGCCCAGAGGGCAGTTAAGAATCAATCACATTGCTGTGGGTCTGGAGTTACATGTAGGCTAGACCAGGTAAGGAGAGCAGTTTGGGAGAAACTGAGGACTGGAGATGCTGGAGATCAGAGTTCAAGAGTGTGTGGGGCTGGAAAAGCACAGCAGGTCAGACAGCATCCGAGGAGCAGGAGAGTCAACGCTTTGGGCATAAGCCCTTCATCAGGAATGAGGCCAACAGATTGCCCTCCCCAAAGGATATAACTTGCACAAATCATCAACTTGATTTATTCATAATCTTGATTCATGCTCATAGTAAGATTTACAGGATCTTTTTTCCTTCATTCATGGGATATGGGCATTTCTGGCTGGGCCAGTCTCCCTAGTTGCCCCTTCAGAAGGTGGGGATGAGCTGCCTTCTTGAACCGCTGCAGCCTATGTGCTGTAGGTTGACCCACAATGCCAATTGGGAGATAATTCCAGGATTTTGACCTAATGACAAGGAAGGAATAAAAGGGTGTGATAATTCTGTGGGCCTGTATGAATCTCAATGGGGAAGAATTGGGTGAAAGCTTTGGTGAAGGTATTATCCTGAGGCAGGATAAATTTCATCATCACAAGCATCAACGAATAAATATCTCCTCTCAGCTTTCACTGACACCATCATTTATTAATGTTTGATTTACAATTTCCCATTTATATTAAAAACATAAATGCAAAGCAATGCTAATGCTGGATGTCAGTAATATGAACAGAAATTTCTGGAAACAGAGCAGTTGAAGCAGCACCAGTGTGTCGAGAAAGAGTCGCAGACCTGAAATGTTGGTGTTATTTCTCAGGAGTGCGTGTTCACTGAAAGCTGTAATAAGCTTTAGCCTGACAGTGACACTGTAGCAAATACACACTGCTGACCCTCACCAGATCAGGGTCTGGCAATGTCTCCATTTTAAAGTTCTCACACTCATGTATAAATCACTCTGTTGCTTTGCCCTTTCATTTCTCTGCAACCTCCTCCAGCTCCATTAGGTCTCTGTACTCCTCTAATTCTGGTCTCTTGTGCATTTGTGCATCACTATTTTAATTATTCCACATTGGTGGCCCCGTCTTTCATTGCCACAGTCCCAAAGTCAAGCATTCCCTCTGAAAACCTCTCCTGCTCTCTGCTCCTGCTTTAAGCCACCCCTTCCTTAAAGCTCACCTCTTGTGTTAAGCTATTGGCTACCTGTTCTGTCATCCCGTTAGGTTTGCTTTTCCAATTAACGTCATGCTGTGGGAGAGCCTCCTCTGATAACAGGCGCTACACAAATACACGTTGTTGTAACTTCGCACAGTTTAGATTAGATTCCCTACAATATGGAAACAGACTCTTCGGCCCAACTGACCCTCTGAAGAGTAACCCACCCAGACCCATTCCCCTACCCTATATTTACCCTTGACTAACGCACCTAACACTATGGGTCAAGTTAGCATGGCCAATTCATCTGACCTGCGCATCTTTGGATTGTGGGAGGAAACCGGAGCACCCGGAGTAAACCCACGCAGACACGGGGAGAATGTGCAAACTCCACACAGACAGTCACACAAAGTGGGAATCGAATCCAGGTGCCTGGTGCTGTGAGGCAGCAGTGCTAACCAGTGAGCCACCGTTGATGTAAGAGAAAATCAAATGTTTTTGTTTGAATTCTGTACATGAGGGGGTTTCTGGCCAGAGTACACGGTACTGATTTCAAATCAGCAAAAGGACATTATGAGAAAACCATGCGGCTGACAGCGCACTCTGAGTTTTGCTGAGTTTTGTGCTTTAATTACAAAGCTCCCGGCATCCCTAGCTGTCAGTGGAAATGATTTGACAAGACTTGGTGAGTCTAAATCGCATGTAAAAGAAAAATCTACAAGGTTATGCCGAAAATTCTTTGAAGCAATTGTGAAAAAGTGACAGGCGAAAGAGGGGGAGAGAGAGGAAGAGAGAGAGAGAGAGAGAGAGAGAGTGCTGTAAACATTGTAATCAGCCTGATCAGAGATGTCACCACTCACCTCAGGAGCAGGTGGGACTTGAACCCAGGGACATTGCCACTGCGCCATGATAGCATCTCTGGGCAGGCCAAGTGGAATTCCTCATTCAACAACAATGATTTGCATTTGCAAAGCACCTTTAATGGAGGTGCCTCAACTTAGGAATGCAAGGCTTGACTCTGAGCCAAGGAATGAAGTTTTGGGACAGGTGATAGGCTTGGTGGTGAAAGGCATGGTCAGACCAGTCCTGCACATCGAGCAGAGTAAGTGGGAAATGGACCAGGGCTGAAGGGAACACTGGAATATCGCCAGAGGAAGTCTATCGGTCTCCTGTGATCACCAATCTTCTTTTTAATCAATTAACAAATATATTAATGAGCTCTCCTGCTCCTTGGATGCTGCCTGACCTGCTGCGCTTTTCCAGCAACACATTTTCAGCTCTGATCTCCAGCATCTGCAGACCTCACTTTCTCTCAAAGATATTAATGAGCAACTCATAAATATTAACCAGACCGATTCCTGGGTTGACAACGTCGATGTATGACATGAGACTGGATCCTTTAGGATGATATTCGCTGAAGTTTGGAAGAATGAAAGGGGAATCTCCAAGGGAGCTGTAAAATGCTGACAGGATCAAACAGGGTAACCACAGAAAGGAAATTCTCAATGGTCAGGGAATGTAGAATCAGGGGCTCACAGCCTGATGAGACAGAGTGGGCCACTTCAGACTGAGATGAGGAGACAAGTCTTTACCCAGAGAGTGGGGAGCCTCTGCCGCAGAAAGTGGTTGAAGCCAAATCATTGAATGCTTTCAAGAGCAAGTCACCTATAGCTCTTAGGGTTTAAAATGTAAGGGGCAGAACGCAGGAACAGGGGACTGAGTGGGATGATCAGCCATGATCAGATTGAATAGTGAAGCAGACTCGAAGGGCCGAATGGTCTACTCATGCTCCTGTGTTTCTATATTTCCTGTGTTTATTATACAGAACAAAGAAAATTTACAGCCCAGGAACAGGCCCTTCGGCCCTCCAAGCCTGAGCTGATCCAAATGTACGGTCTAAACCTGTCGGTCAATTCCTAAGCATTTGTGTCCCTCTGCTCCCCATCTACCCATGCATCTGTCCAGACGCATCTTAAATGAATCTACCCTGCCTGCCTCTACCACCTCTGCTGGCAACGCGCTCCAAACGCCCAACACCCTCTGTGTGAAGTACTTGCCGCGTGTATCCCGCTTAAACGTTCCACCTCTCACCTTGAAAGTATTCATTATGAAGGAATAAACAAATTGTAAAGAAGCCATTCTCAGGTGGATATTGAATTTGCCAACTAGCAAAGTTACCCCATGTCAGAAATGGCACCTAAATGCTAATGGGAAAATTCAATCCATCCACAACAGAAAGTGTCATCACACTTATCCATATAAAACCCTGGCCCCGGAACAGAAACTGGGATGACTAGTTTAATGTGACGCTGTGGGGTCTGACAGGATGCATCAGCCCCTGAATGACACGGTGAAAAATACCACTGCAGTCCAAAAAAAATCTCAAACATATACAGTCAAAGCAATATTGAAATCAAGACTGCAGTCAACTCGAAATTCTGCGCAGTTTGTGCTGGCCAAGTTCCATCAGATTTCATATATTCCACCTTCTGGGAAATCCATACAAAACACACTAATGTTAGTTTATTTTCTAAAGCTGTTTGTTGTTCCCTGAGTTAAATCCCTTTACATAAGAAAAACCTGACTTGGTTAATCAACAGCTCACACATGACAGGCTGTGAGGCTGAAAAACTGTGTTTATTTGAACCACCCTACTTGGTAGAATTAAACCAAATTATCAGGTTCAGGATTAAATAAACTCTGTCTTTAAGTTTTCAGGCAGGAGAATGAATCTTTGGTGCTCGATTGCTGTTTTTCTGACAACTGGGGAAGAAGAACAATCATTTTAACTGTGGGGGTCTTAACCAGTTCAATGGGAGGTTATTCACCCATTCTGAATAAGCATTATGTTTAGGCACTTAGTCAACATTAGCTGACTCAGAGCTTTTCAATACGTTTTATTTTTAAATAATAGCATTGTCATTACCAAACCTTTACTATAATTTTCTTTACGGTAGGTAACAATTAAACAGACTGAAGTGCAAGTTTTGGGGCATGAACATATTACAATAGTAGAGTGTTGGGCTATATTCAACACAACATAATTTATTTTCTATTTGTGGGAATTCCCACATCATATACTCAGTGCTCCTTGCCTCCAGTAGGTAATTGTAGACTTGAACCCCAGTCTGTGACGTCTAACTGAAGGCTGCAAAGCCTCAGGAGAAAGATATAAACTGCAGGAGAGTCAAGATGGATTTGACTAGATTCCTCCAAATAATGGACTATTTATAGGATTCTTGATTCAGAATATACTTATGTATACTTCAAGGCCCATGTTTAGCAAAAGGATGAAGGGTTTATGCCTGAAACGTCGATTCTCCTACTCCTCAGATGCTGCCTGACCTGCTGTGCTTTTCCAGCCCCACACTCTTGCCCCATGTTTAGCAAAACCCTATACTTGCTAATGTGACAAAGGTCTAACTTTCAATCAAACAAAGAGAATCTTGGAATCTGAGCAGCAGTCTGTACTGCTCTCCCTTTCTGGGCTGTTCTCTCTTTCAGGTAAAAGGCTAAAAGGTAAACCAAGATTCTGCCTGGGATTCACTTCTGCCTGTAGTGAATGAAACGTTTGAAGAGCAGGTGTGCACGCTGGAATGGATAGAGATAGCGGAAGCTGATGTGCTGAAAATTTTGTCAAACATTAGGATTGACAAGTCGCCAGGCCCGGACCAGATTTGTCCTCGGCTGCTTTGGGAAACGAGAAATGCAATTGCTTCGCCACTTGCGAAGATCTTTTTATCCTCGCTCTCCACTGGAGTCGTACCTGAGGACTGGAGAGAGGCAAATGTAATTCCTCTCTTCAAGAAAGGAAATAGGGAAATCCCCGGCAATTACAGACCAGTAAGTCTCACGTCTGTC
>NC_057730.1:52978554-52986899 GCF_004010195.1 Chiloscyllium plagiosum | reverse complement strand
GAGGTTGACTGAGCTCGGACTTTTTTCATTGGAGAAAAGGAGGAGGAGAGGGGACCTAATTGAGGAATACAAGATAATGAGAGGCAATGATAGAGTCGATAGCCAGAGACTATTTCCCAGGGTAGAAATGACTAACACGAGGGATCATAGTTTTAAGCTGGTTGGAGGAAAGTATAGAGGGGATGTCAGAGGCGGGTTCTTTACACAGAGAGTTGTGAGAGCATGGAATGCATTGCCAGCAGCAGTTGTGAAAGTCATTGGGGACATTTAAGAGACTGCTGGACATGCATATGGTCACAGAAATTTGAGGGTGCATACATGAGGATCAGTGGTCGGCACAACATCGTGGGCTGAAGGGCCTGTTCTGTGCTGTACTGCTCTATGTTCTATTATGTAGGAACTCAGGCGCAGGGTAAGGCCACTCACCCCAATCAATGAGATCATAAAAACTGAAAAATCTGCGGATGCTGGAAATCAAAAACAAAAACAGAAATTATTGGAAAAGCTCAGCAAGTCTGGCAGCTTCTGTGGCGAGAAATCAGAGTTAATGTTTCGGGTGTCCTGACCCTTACTCAGAATCCAATGAGATCATGGTTGACCTGGGCACTAATTCCACATATTTACCTTTGTCCTATGTTTTTGGTTAACAAGAATTGTTTAATGTCAGTTATATAGAGTTATAGAGCCATTGAGCACAAAAACAGACCCTTCAGTCCAACCAGTCCATGCCGAACATAACCCCAAACTAAACAAGTCCCACCTGACTACTCCTGACCCATATCCCTCCAAACCTTTCCTATTCATGTGCTTATCCAAATGTCTTTTAAATGTTTTAACTACGCCCAGATCTGCCACTTCCTCAGGAAGTTCATTCCACATGCAAACCAACCTCTGCATCGTCTGTTCAATATCACGTTACCCACATCTGGGTTTGTGCTATGGAAGAGAGCGTAAGCATTGCTATGTCAGGTACAAATACCCCTTGAGAGCCAAATCTTCCACCACAGCGGCAGTTCAAAACTGCCTATAAATTGTGGAAAGATCGTGCAAATGTTAATCCCTCGTGTTCTCGGTTGCTGTTCACTGGTGCGGAATCAAAGCAATTAATTTGCCTTGTAGTTGAACATTGTTCCTCACCAAACCTCGTGCGCTGTACACCATTTTCATTGTCTTTGAAAAGGTTGAGCGATGTTCCCTCAGTACCAGACAATCCTTTGTGCAAATTAATCTTTTCAACCAGTGTGTTCGCGAACAATCAGTCCTGCTGTTATCTGGTGTCCATATCTTTTCTCTGTGTCTGTTTTTTAATCATCATAAATGTCACAACAGCAGCTTAATTAACCACACAAAGTGTGTGGATAAACACGTGAAATGGCATAATATTCAAGGCATGCCTTCATTGCTCAGACTTTTGAGTAAAGGAGTTGGGACGTTATGTTGTGGTTGGTACAGGCCAAAAGTCCCGTGTCCAGTTACAGGAAGAATATCATTAAACTGGAGAGGGTTCAGAAGAGATTTACCAGGATGTTGCCGGGAATGGAGAGTCTGCGATATGAGGAGAGACTGGATAGACTAGGACTTTTTTTCACTGGAGTGTAGGAGTTTGAAGGGTAACCTTATGGAGATTTATAAAATCATGAGGAGTATAGATAAGGTGAATAACAGCTTTTTGTTTCTCCTAGTGTGGGGGATTTCCAGACTATGGGGGCAAGCTTTTAAGGTGAGAGGAGAAAGATTTTAAAAAGACATGAGGGGCAACTTTTTTTATACAGAGAGTGGTTTGTATAAAAATGGGCTTCCAGAGGAAGTGGTGGACAATGTACAATGTTTAAGAGATATTTGGATAAGTACATGAATAGGAAAGGTTTGGAGGGTATGAGCCAGGAGCAGGCAAGACTAGTTTAGTTTGGGATGATGCTCAGGTTGGAGCGAAGGTTTTGTTTCCATGCTGTATAACTCTATGGCTGTGGGCTATGCCAGAAAGAGAGATTAGTCTGGATTGATCAGCATAGACACGATGAGGCCTTTTCCATACTGTAGGCCTCTGTGACTCAATGGCAAAACTGGAAATAAAACTGTGCAGAAACAAAATATTGAGGATGCTGGAAATCTGAAATAAAAACAAAAAATGCATGAACTTCCTGGGACCTGCAGGCTAGTAGAGGCTTTGTCACAATTAATGTCTCCCGTGAAAGGACACCAATTCGGTTATGTTCCTCCCTCTCCCCCACCCCCAAACCTACTCCCTCCCTAACGTCCCGAATCTCTGATGAAAACTGATGAGTGAAGAATGTGCTGACATTTCCCTTAAAGTCGTTCAGACACCCTTGTTTTCATTTTCTGGACCATCTTTAAGATACAGGTATCCCCTGCTATCCGAAAGGAGAGCGTTCCCGTGAAACCTCTCATAAGCCAAAATGGCGTAAAGCGAAGAAGCATCAATTTAAATGGGAAAAATTTCACCTTTTCTTGTAAAAGTGAAAATCCTCTTCGGATTCGCAAAAACAGGTATAACATAGGCCTTTCGTAAAAGTGAACTGGTGTAAAGCTAACTTTCGAAGACCGGGGGAAACCTGTATATCAGTAGAAACCGAATAAGGAGATGGGGCAGGTGACCAATTCCACCAGGGCCTACGTGGAGAGTAAGCTGCAAAGCTAGGATAAGCAACAGCTGATCCCAGGGAGACATCCTGAATCAAGCTGATGATCCAGGAGAGGAATCATTCTCCCTGATGTGAGGTGTCCCTCAGGGACCAAGAGCTCACAGAAGGGTAGGGGATGTGTGACAAGCCCAGCTCAGAGAGGCACAGGCCCAGCTCAAAGAGGCACAGGGCCAGCTCAGAGAGGCACAGACCCAGCTCAAAGAGGCATGGGGCCAGCTCAAAGAGGCACAGACCCAGCTCAAAGAGGCACAGGGCCCGCTCAAAGAGGCACAGCTCAGAGAGGCACAGGTCCAGCTCAGACAGGCAGAGGCCTACCTCAGAGAGGCACAGGCCAGCTCAAACAGGTAGAGACCTATCTCAGAGAGGCATAGGCCCAGCTCAGAGAGGCACGGGCCCAGCTCAGACAGGTAGAGGCCTATCTCAGAGAGGCACAGGCCCAGCTCAAAGAGGCACAGGCACAGCTCAGAGAGGCACAGGCCCAGCTCAGACAGGTAGAGGCCTACCTCAGAGAGGCACAGGCCCAGCTCAGACAGGCACAGGCCCAGCTCAGACAGGTAGAGGCCTATCTCAGAGAGTCACAGGCCCAGCTCAGAGAGACACAGGCCCAGCTCAGAGAGGCACAGGCCCAGCTCAGACAGGTAGAGGCCTACCTCAGAGAGGCACAGGCCCAGCTCAGAGAGGTACAGGCCCAGCTCAAACCTCACACATCTCAGGTTTCCAACGTGAAGGTCAACACACGAATACTTACTGAGAAGTCACTGGTAATAAGTCCACACAAATGGGAGTCATTCGCTCACGCAAATAGTCTGTCTCCCGTGGCACAGAAGGAAAGAGGTTACGTGAGGCCTTAAGGATGTGGGAGCAGAATCCAGCCATTCGGCCCATCAGGTCTGCTCCACCATTTGACCATGGCTGATATATTTCTCTCACAGTACAGAGGAGGGCCTTTGGCTCATCGTGTCTTTGCTGATCGATCCAGATTAATCTCACTTTCTAGCACAGAGCCACAAAGCACAGAAACAGATCCTTCAGTTCAACCAGTCCATGCTGAGCATAATCACAAACTAAACTAGTCCCACTTGCCTGCTCCTGGCCCATATCCCTCCAAATATTTCTCGTCATCATTCTCCTGCCTTCTCTCCATAAGCCCTGACCCCCTTTACTAATAAAGAACCTATCTCTCTAACTCTCCAACTTCAAATAACATTGATCTTGTTTTGTGCACCTCCTGCTCAGTGTGACTCTGTAAGCACCCTCTCATTTGTACGTCCTTCTTTACTATGATCCTCCTGTACTGCTCACAAAACAGAACTTTTCACTGTACTCAGGTACATGTGATTACAATAAATCAAATCAAATCAAATCAGATCAACCCATGAAGTGGGTTGTTGGGCAAGTTAGTGAGGATATGAACCCTGGATTCAGTTGAAGAAAAGGTGGATGCATTGTGGGGTGTGATGGAGATGGTGTTGGGGGGACTGGAGGACCACTCTACGTGAATGAATGAAGATGGGCTGAATGAACTTCTTGTTCCATGAACCTCTTCTGAGCTTGTGATGTAGCAAGGCAGCCTAGCACGCTGACTGTTCTCAAGGCTTGTTCAGAACACATTTTATTCATAGCGCCAAACCTAACCGTGGCCTCAGTCAGCTCCAGCAGATGTTTAAGATTATCAGAGGAATTTCAATTAATTAAAACTTGCTTTCTTATGTTGAGCTCCATCTGGATGATCCCACAGCGTCCAGTGTCTTCGATATACCAGTTGACAGACCCTCCAGTCTGCGCAGGACTGCTTTCTCAAGCCTGCCTGAACTCCAAGATCCTCAAAAGTGGCAAAGTCAGAAATCAGAGACGTCCCATTTTCCTACATTCTTGAGGAATCCTCAAATGTGAACAACTCTCCAGAGAATGATCTTCATGACCATCTGCACCTACCGTTTCTGGGTAGTGATTTGAATGGAGCTGAAATGGAAACGTGCCAAGCTGTCGCTCACTGGGAGGTTGTTGGTTTAATTCTCATGTAGCCCAGCAGCGTTACTGCAGTAAGGTCTCAATGTCTCTGCTGCATTGCAGTGCTGCTGGTGCTGTCTTTCACATAAGCACATCCCCATTTGCTCACTACATGGGATCTAAAACAAACCTCACAATGACATGTAAAACTCACACTACACCAGGTTATAGTCCAACAGGTTTATTTGGAAGCACTAGCTTTCAGAGCGCTGCTCCTTCATCAGGTGGTTGTGGAGCAGGACCATAAGACACAGAATTTATACCAAAACATTAGAGTGTCATATACTGACATGATATATTGAACAAACCTAGATTGCTGTTAAGTCTTTCATCTTTTAGAATGGGTTGCAGGTTTTGGTTCATTAATATGTAAATCCCAGAACTTCTTTTAAGACACCTTCTTGAGATAATTTAAGGTTTAATAACAATAGGTGAGACAATGCATTAGCTCAGACAATGCATTAAAGGTGTGAGGTTAGAGTCTGTCTGTATCCCAGTCTTGGGTCAGACTGGTTTTGTTTCCAAAGTGGAATTTATACAATATTGCATGGATTGACTTCCTACAGATTGGGTGCTTTTTGAGCAAAATAGAATATATCTGCAAATCCAGTCCAACACCAGGTCCTCCACATCACACTGAAGGATGAGTTCTTCCTGGTGCCCAGTAGTCTTTTTATTTCACTGTGTGTACCTCTGAGGTAGAGCCTTAGAGGAACCTCGGCAAAAGCTGAACAACTTCAAGAGAGTGTTGCTGTCCAATACTCACTCCAACGTCAGCTCCATTATCACATCATTAGCTGCTTCTTTACCAGTTTGAAGTTGAGACAGATTGGTCGAAAGAAGATAAGGTTAAAGTCTGTCTCCAGGCTTGGTTTTTAAAGTAATATTATTTATTGTTTCCTCAATAATAATTCTAGCTGTACACAGTGATTAAAGACTTATCGGGTCTGAGTTATCCTTGCAATAGTTAATGGCTAATCTGTCCTCTTCATGAGTCTGTGTCCACGTGCTCTCTAAAGCTTGAGTGGGCACCAACTCTCCCTCCTCTGTGCCATTTATGCTCAATGATGTGCAGCTCTGAGACATCATCGCAATGATGCTCCAAGATCCTGAAACCTCACGCACCATTGAGAAACAATTATCTTGCGATATTGTAATGTTTCCTACATTACACCAACGGCTACACTTCAAACAGCAGTTCCTTGGCTATTAAAAGCTTTAGAATATCCCTGTTATTGAAATGCAACACTTTTCTTTTTAAGAAATTGTTCTGCAAGGATCTCGTTTCATTTTTGTTACCTCAGCTTTGATAGGCTCTTCTATATAAGACCATAAGATGTAGGTGATGTGGAGGTGCACTGGGCTGAACAAGGCCAGAAGTCACATGACACCAGGTTATAGTCCAACAGGTTTATTTGGAAGTAGAAGCTTTCGAACACTGCTCCTTCATCTGGTGACGTGGATAAGATAAAGGAGCAGAATTAAGCCATTTGGCCCATCACATCTGCTCCGTCATTCTATCATGGCTGGGATCCCTATAGTGTAAGCAGAGGTCTGCACTGACCCTCCGAATAGCATCCCACCCAGACCTAGTTCCCCCACCCTATCCCTGTAATTCTGCATTTCCCATGGTCAATACACCTAGCCTGTGCATCCCTGGATACTATGAGCAATTTTACATGGCCGATCTGCTTAACCTGCACATCTTTGGACTGTGGGAGGAAAATGGAGCACCCAGAGGAAACCCACACAGACACAGGGAGAATGTGTGAATGCTGGTCACCCAAAGCTGGGATTGAACCCAGGTCCCTAGGGTTGTGAAGCAGTTGTACTAATCACTGAGCCACCATGCCACCTGATTTGCCTGATATGTTTCTGAACCTCATTCTCCTTCCCCTTAACTTTTGATTCCCTTACTAATCAAGAACCTATCTATCTCTATCTTAAATACACTCAGTGAAGTGCATTCCACAGCTCTCTGACTTCTACAGAGTCACCACCCTCTGGCTGAAGAAATCTCTCCTCAGCTCAGTTCTAAAGAGTCTTAGTCTCCATCTTCTCCACTGTTATGAAGGTGTAGAGGTACTGTACCTTTAAGAGAGTTGAAAAGCTAGCAGTGCCAAAGCACAGAGAGTCCAGAACAAGGTAACAATGTAACACTTGGTCAAAACAGCTAGCAGCATCTGGATTGCCTTGAAACAAAAACAAATTCAAACTTGGCCAATCATTTTAAATTATGCCCCAAGATACCAGAATCCAATCAAATTTGAATTTAGTATTTTGATAATAAGAAAACCAATGAAACGATCCAATGTTTTGGGGTATGAAACCAGACATTTTGAACAGTTAGGGGGAGAACTGCCAAGCCAACAACATGTACAGACTGCCAACAGAACAGCTCTCTGAGAGGTATCTGTCTATAAGAAGCTTATGCAGCAGAACATCAAAAAGACAACAGAGGAAAATCTGCAGAGGAAGATACAAAGAGAAGAATCGACAAGTGACTGGTTTTGAAAGCTGAATTTTTTTAATATAAATCTTAATCGCCATTTTTTATCAGACTGGTAGTGTAGGGTGGTAGTGTAGGATGGTAGTGTAGGGTGGTAGTGTAGGGTGGTAGTGTACATAGAACATAGAACATAGAACATAGAACATAGAAGAATACAGCGCAGTACAGGCCCTTGGGCCCTCGATGTTGCGCCGATCCAAGCCCACCTAAACTACACTAACCCACTATCCTCCATATACCTATCCAATGCCCTCTTAAATGCCCATAAAGAGGGAGAGTCCACCACTGTTACTGGCAGGGCATTCCATGAACTAACGACTCGCTGAGTGAAGAACCTACCCCTAACATCAGTCCTATATCTACCCCACCTTAATTTAAAGCTATGCCCCCTTGTAATACCCGACTCAATACGCGGAAAAAGGTTCATACTGTCGACCCTATCTAACCCCCTAATCATCTTGTACACCTCAATCAAGTCACCCCTAAACCTTCTTTTCTCTAGTGAAAACAGCAAAGAATCTGAGAATACTGTTTCCACATCCTGCTTTTCAATCTCATTCCTTGCTGCCTCAAATCTGTTTCATGGACCACATCCCTGCATTCCCACCTAGGTCTTTGTCACCAACATGGAGCAATACCTCTGTCGTTTGATCTTCCTGCAGCAGAATTTCCTGCAGCTGTTCTGTGATTTCCTTGACCCTGGTAGCAAGGAGGTTATCATTGCATGCTGAAGGTATGTTTATAACTGTAGAAACTTCACTCTGTTCCCCTAATTAAAGAATCCATTATCAGTACAATGTACCCACTCTTCCTACCACCCTGTCCAGCTGACGTGACTCTGTCTGCGTTCTTCTGATGAATTCTTTCCATCACAAGCTTCCAAAGCAGGAAACTGATGTCTGATCTCGATCATCTCAGGGGACTGCTGAGATACCTGGCTGTCACGTATTCCTTATTTGCCCATACACACTAACTGTGATGTAGCCACCTCCATAAATGTGTTATTCCCCTCATCCTCAGTCCCGTGGATGGCCTACAGTTACTCCCATTCTCGAAAACAGAACTCCAGTTTATGCACACTGTCACATTTCCAGGAGATAGGAAACCTCCCAGAATCCCACATTCCACAGGCTGACCATTTCCTTGCTCAGAGACAAAAAAAA
>NC_057730.1:52971577-52978130 GCF_004010195.1 Chiloscyllium plagiosum | reverse complement strand
GTGTAGGGTGGTGGTGTAGGGTGGTAGTGTAGGGTGGTAGTGTAGGGTGGAAGTGTAGGGTGGTAGTGTAGGGTGGTAGTGTAGGGTGGTAGTGTAGGGTGGTGGTATTCTCTGTTGGACTTAATGAACAAAGTTGTTAATTTATACTTTACACTGCAATGTCTGGGATAAGTCTTTGCCTCTCAAATTTTAACAGATTACAGCATGAGGTGAATATTTTCTGTGTGGCTGGTTTACATTAGCATAGGGGTTTACCTCATGTCGTAACATCCACGTCCACTCCATCCAGGCCTCTCAGTATTCTGAAGTTTTATTCAGATCCTCCCTCATCCTTCTAAACTCCATCACACACAGATCCAGAGTCTGCAACTGCTTCTTGTGTAACACAAGCCCTTCATCCCAGGATCGCTCTTGTAAACCTTATGTCGTTAGGGTGGCACATTGGCTCACAGCACCAGGGACCCAGGTTCGATTCCAGCCTCAGGCGACTGTCTGTGTGGAGTTTGCACATTCTCCCCCTGACTGCGTGGGTTTCCTCCAGGTGCTCTGGTTTCCTCCCGCAATCCAAAAGGTTAGGTGAATTGGTCATACTTAAATTCCCCATAACGTTAGGTGCATCAGGCAGGAGTAAATATAGGGTAGGGGAATGGGTCTGGATGGGTTTCTGTTTGGAAGTTCGTTGCGAACTTGTTGAGCCGAAGGGCCTGTTTCCATTCTGTAGGGAATCTAATCTAATCCACCCTACAGAGGAGGTTTAGATTAGATTCCCTACAGTATGGAAACAGGCCCTTCTGTAAATCCAAATAGATCACATCCACTGGCTCTCCCTTGTCTAACTTGCTCCTTACCTCCTCAAAGAATTCTGATAGATTTGTCAGACATGACCTTCCCCTGATGAAGCCGCGTTGACTCAGCCCTATTTTACCCTGCACTTCCAAATTCTCCACAATCTCATCCTTAATAATGGATTCTAAAGTCTTACCAATGACTGAGGTCAGGCTAACTGGCCTATAATTTCCTGTCTTCTGCCTCCCTCCCTCCTTAAACATTAGCCATTCCCCAGTCGTCTGAGACCCTCCCTGAGGCCAGAAAGATCACCACCAACACCTCCGCAATTTCCTCAGCTATCTCCTTCAGAACTCTGGGCTGTAGTCATCAGAACATCGACACATAACAACTGGAGAAGGCCATTCAGCCCCTCAAACCTGCTCTGCCAATCAATAACGTCATAGATGATCTGTTGTCTACCCATACATGCCTGTCTTGAACCCACATTCCTTGATACCTTTGCTTCATAAACATTTGTCTGTCTCAGATTTAATTTTAACAATTAGCATCAATTGTTTGGGGGCGAGAGTTTGAAATCTCCACTACTCTTTGTAACATCTCTTTCTAACATCTCTCCTGAATGGTCTGGCTCTAATTCTTAGACAATGCCTCATGGCTCTAGAATCTTTAACCAATGAGAGTAGTTTAGCTTTAAAATTCCTGGCTCCAGGTGATTTATCCACCTTCAGACCTTTCAGCTTCCCCAGCACCTTCTCAGTGATGGTCACTACACTCACCACTGCCTCCTGACTCTCTTGAAGTTCTGGTGTCTTCCACTCTGAAGACTGATGCTAAACTCCCGATTCAGTTCCTGCAACGTTCCTTCGTTGCCCATTACTGCCTCTCCAGCCTCATTTTCCAGCGGTCCAACGTTCACTCTTCCCTCTCTCTTATCTTTAATATATCTCAAAAATATTTTTGCAACCTTCTTTCACATTACAAGATGGTTGACCCTCATATTCCATCTTCCCCACCTCCCCCCAATGTCACTTATTGCTTATTTAGCTACCCGCTACTGGATTGTAAAGGCTTTCCAATCCTACAGCTTCTCACTAACCTTCGGCAGATTGTCTACTATTTCTTTGGCTTTGATGTCCCTATCTTCCCTGTGTCAGCCATGGGTGCCAATTTCTTCTTCCTTGGGATGAGTTTCTGCTGTGCCTCCCCCCGAATTACTCCCAGAACCTCCTGCCATCGCTGCTCTCCCCCACCTTCCCTGCTTGGCTCTCCTTCCAATCAACTCTGGCCAGCTACCCCCCTCCTGTCTCTGTAGTTACCTTTACTCAGTCGTAAGACCATTCCATCTGATTTCAGCTCCTCCCTCTCAAACCGCAGAGTGAATTCTATCATCATATGGTCACTGCGCCCTCGGGGTTCCTTCACCTTAAGCTGCCTAATCCACTCTGCCTCCTTATACATCACCCAATCCAGAATCGCCTGGTCCCTAGTAGGCTCTACATGCTCCACAAAGCTCATCGTATCTTGGGATCCACTACCAGCCTGATTTTCCCTGTCCATGTGCTTACTGAATCCCCCCATGATTATTGTCAAAGTGCTTTCCTCTCGGCCTCTATCTCCTGATTTACTTCCTTCCCCACATCCTGACTACTGCCGGGAGGTCGGTACATAACTCCCATCAGGGTCTTTATCCCTGTGCAATTCCTCAGCTCTACCCACACAGTTTTCACTCCTGCTGACTCTATCTCACTTCTGATGTAATTTCATTTCTTACTAACAAGGTGAGCCCGCTCCCTCTGCCCATCGGCCTGTCCTTTCGATAGGACGTGTATCTTTGGATATTTCATTCCCAGACCTGGTCCCCTTGCAGCCATGTCTCTGTGATACCCACAGCATCGTAACTGCCCATTTCAATCTGTGCCACAAGCTCATTTCCCTTTGTTCTGTAAACTGTGTGCATTTAAGTACAACGCCCTCAGGCCTCCAAAGCCTGCTCCCTTCTCATTGTTGTCCCCTTTAGCTGCTGTGCCTGAAGTCAGATTCCTGTCCCTTTCCATATCCTCTGTCCAGGTAACTCTCCCCCTCCCTGAGGGTCACAGTGTTCAAAGCCCAGACTCCAGCTCATTAACGCTGAGCCAGAGCTTCTCAAGCAAACAACACTGGTTCTAGACGTGGTCACTACGGACCACAGTCCAGTTCCCACATTATGGAGTTATTGTTTCGATTACTTAGCTCTTAATTTGTTTTTTAAAGAATTTTGTATGATCGTTTGCCAAACCTCTATTTGGCTTAGTCAATCTTGCGCTACAGTCATTGCTATCCATCTGTCAGTTGGCTGGATAGCATGTTTGTGATGCAGAGTGACGCCAACAGCGTGGGTTCAATTCCCACACCGGCTGAGGTTACCACGAAGGTCTCTCCTTCTCACCCTCTCCCCTCGCCTGAGGCACTGTGACGCTCAGGTTAAACGTCCACCAGCCATCTCTGCCTCTAATGAGAGAGCAGCGCCATGGTCTGGTCCCACTACGCTGTCTCTCCTTACAACAATCCTTGCTTTTTTTTTTCAAAGTCACAGAAGCACCGAGAGGTTACAGGACAGGAGAAGGCCTTTCATCCCATCATGTCTTGACTGGCTGATCGATACCATTCTGGAGAGAGTGGAGCTGGAAGAGCACAGCTGGTCAGGCAGTATCCTGATGAAGGGCTTATGCCCAAAACGTTGATTCTCCTGCTCCTCAGATGCTGCCTGACCTGCTGTGCTTTTCCAGCACCACACTCTCGACTCTGATCTCCAGCATCTGCAGTCCTCACTTTCTCCTGATCTATACCATTCTGTCTGCTTGATGATTTTACTCATCGGCAGTTCCTTACAGACCAGGCTGACTCTCTGCCACTCTCAGGGTGAGTCTGTAGGTGGCTGTACAGGTTGATGGGGTTACCTCAGGCTGTGTTAAACTGGGGGCAGGAGGTGCTCGTGGGAAGGAGGTGGGTGAGGCATTGGTTGTAACAGCGTGCTCCTTTCCCGATGGTGAGTCCCAGGGGCTCGACGTCTTCCTGGATGCTCCTCCCCTACTTTGGGTGGTGTTGGCCCAGTGATTCCCAGGAGTCGGTGGGAATGCTGCACTTCCCCAGTGAAGCCTTGTGGGTATCCCTGAGGCACTTCCTCTGTCCTACCTGGGACCCTCCTGCCGTTTTGGAGCTGGGAGGAGAATACCTGTTCGGGGAGTCTCATGTGTGTCATGGTGGGGGGTGACATACCCATCGAGGGAGGGAGGGAGGGAGGGTCAGTGCCACTACGCTGGGGATGTTGGCCTAGTCAGGGATGCTGGTGTGGGTGCAGCTGCCTTCCCAATGGATTGGCAGGATCTTGCGCAGGCAGCGTTGGTGGGACTGCTCCAGGGCCTTCAGATCCCTGCTGTAGCCAGTCCACATCTCAGAGCCATACAGGAGGCTGGGAACCACCACTGCTCTGTACACCATCAGCTTGGTGGCAGATCTGATGTTGTTGTCCTCAGTTTAATGAGCTTTTATAATGGAGGTTCTGAATGTACTACATGCATTCATATTTCTCAATGCAGAGTGACAGAAGCAAGTTGAGTTTCCTTTGAGTATCAGAGCCCCTGTACGATTCTCTTTCCAAAACCGATAAAGTGTAAATCAGTTTTATGTTGTTAAAATCCATTCAGCAACAGCACACACTTACCCTCTGAAATTGTTTTGTTTTTACGTGATTTAAAACATTAGAAGTTTTTGCTTCGACATTTATATGACCTTTTAGAATTAGCCTATAGATCGCTCAGTGGTTAGCACTGTCGCCTCACACCGCCAGGGACCAGGGTTCGATTCCTGCCTCAGGTGACTGTGTGGAGTTTGTACATTCTCCCCGTGTCTGCGTGGGTTTCCTCCAGGTGCTCCGGTTTCCTCCCACAGTCCAAAAGATGTGCAGGTTAGGTGAATTGGCCAAGCTAAATTACCCATAGTGTTAGGTGCATTAGTCAGAGGGAAATGGGTCTGGGTGGGTTACTCTTCGGAGGGTCAGTGTGGACTGGTTGGGCCGAAGGGCCTGTTTCCACACTGTACGGAATCTAATCTAATCCTCACCTCAGAAAACCCCTCTGAAGTGCATACAGTCAGTCCCTTGGTCCGACAGACATTGAATATTACTGAAGAGAGAGAGATAAAATGTTCAAGCTTCTCATCTTGCACTCGTCAGGACCATTCCAAGAATGCCCAATTTCAAACAATCACAACAATTTATACTGCAGGAGAAAAAGATGCTGATTGGATAACATTACTCTCTTTTCCTCAACCTAGAAGTGAGCAGTTATTTCGTTAATAATAATGGCTCCCAGTTTTTTCTAACACATGCACATTTTGTTTATTCTCAAATTTCTAACCATAAAATCGTTTTATTTGTTGAAGACAACATAAGAAACTCCTTCAAACTCTTGAATATCTGGAAGGACAAGGGCAGCAGGAATATGGGAACACCATCCCCTGCAAGTCCCCCTCCAAAGCACTCAACATCCTGAATTGAAATTATATCCATTCAGTGTCGCTGGATCAAAATTCTGAACTTCCCTTCCTAAAGAAATTGTGGGCCTCCCCACATCAAATAGGCAGCAATAGTTCAAGCCAGGCTGGAGCAGATTTGATGGATAAAAGGATCTTTTTCTGTGTTTGAGATCGCTATGAAACAGCTTTGCATCATCTTCTCAAGGGCAGTTAGGAAAGGGTAATAAATGCTGGATTTAAAAAAAAATACTTAAAATCCTGATTTTTAAAAAATGTTGACGTTAGTTTGAGCTCATTTTGAAGTTGTTTATGGTTTGTAAAAGCTGAAAGAACTGCAGACGCTGTAAATCAGAAATGAAAACAGAAGTTGCTGGAAAATCTCAGCAGGTCTAACAGCATGTTGGGTTACCCTTCCTCAGAATTCTTGACCCGAAATGTTAACTCTGATTTCTCTCCACAGATGCTGCCAGACCTGCTGAGCTTTTCCAGCGACTTCTGTTTTTGTTTATAGTTTATGTTCTATTTGGGAAGCATTTTGAAATTATTTCAGAAATTCAGCATATATGCGGCCCAGTTTATTTAGAATTCTGAGGTTTATACAAAGGCAGATAGCACTGCTTCATGTTCTGCTGCGCTCCTTGATAATTAATTAACATTTAAACTGACAACTCTAAGATAAATTTTCTTTTGAGTCCCTTGAACTATGAATAAAAACTGACGTCAGACTTGTGGATCAATGCTTAGTTCATATTTCAGCTTCCAAAATCTGGCACTTTGTTAATTATTTATCCCAATCTAATTCCAAATTTCAATTTCTGAACATTCTCCTGGTGTCATTATGTTTCTGGAATTAGAAAAGATAAATCACTGCATTCAACGATGAAGAACTCTGTGGGTTCTCTTGTAAGACTATGAGAATATAGAACGCGTGGTCAGAGTTTTTGCAGAGAGTTGGAGTCAGGACCACGGGGAGCCCAGACTCTGGAACAATGGCTCTATCAGACGGAACGTCTGATCCCATGGGATGGCATTGTATTAGGGCCAGACCAACAGCCTTCAGAGGAAGGTCAGAGACAGACCCTGTTACATGCGGCTGTTTTACAAAAGGCAGTTTGTCCCTCTGGCTCTCAAACTCAACCATTTCCCACACCCTCTCCATAATCTCACCTTTTGTATTCCCCCAACACCCTCCCCATGATCTCCCACATCCCACCACACCCTCCCCATGATCTCTCATACCCCCAACACCCTC
>NC_057730.1:52969022-52971499 GCF_004010195.1 Chiloscyllium plagiosum | reverse complement strand
TGATCACTCATACCCCCCACAGCCTCCCCATGAGACAGCCCCTTTTGATTCTGTGCATCACAGGGGGATCCAGCAACAGCTCAGTCAGTCACTGACACTGTCACCTCTGAGGCAGGTTCAAGTCCCACTCTTCAACCTCAGCGCAAACACCACAGGGTGAGGTGTCGAAGGTACTGCAGCAGTGCCACACTGTCAGGGATACACCCTGCACACAGACTCTTCACACTGTATTCATCAGCATCTTAATCGGTGTCATTTTCAACTTCTTTAATATCTGAAGCCAAACGTATCTCCCATTGTGAGGCATCCAGTTCCAGGCAGACCCAAACTCTGATGGATTGAACCAAACGTTGCACATGACTGAGCCGTTGTTCCACAGTCTGGGCTCTCCATGTTCCAGACCCAGGCTCTCTGCCTCAGGAGCCAGAACTCCAACCACACTTCCTAGATTCTCTCGATTCTAGTTTTATAATCAGACCCACATGCCTTCGTTTTTATTTTCGTTAATCATTCACGGGATGAGGGTGCTGCTGGCTAGGCCGGCATTTAGTGCCCGTCCCTAATTACCCAGAGGGCAGTTAAGAGTCAACCCCATTGCTGTGGGTCTGGAGTCACATGTAGGCCAGACCAGGTAAGAATGGCAGTTCCCTCCCGTAAAGGAAACCAAATGAAATATTCCCCAACAATGGGCAATGGATTCCTAGTCATTAGATTCTTAATTCCAGATATTTATTGAATTCAAATTCCACCATCTGCCGTAGCAGGATTTAAACCCAGCTCCCAAAACATTACCTGAACTGGATTCAGTTCCTGATGAAGGGCTTTTGCCCGAAACGTCGATTCTCCTGCTCCTTGGATGCTGCCTGACCTGCTGTGTTTTTCCAGCACCACACTCTTGACTCTGTGCATTAACAGCCCAGTGATAATACCATTAGGCCATCACTTCCCCTATTTAGATTCGGCAGAAATTCAGGATAGAAAGTGTTGTCCAGAGTAGAAAATCTCCATAGGAGCAAATTACTGCAGATGTTGGAGTCTGTACTGAAAGCAACAAACACTTTCAGTCAGGAAGCGTCCATGTCGAGAGAGCAAGCTAACATTTTGCTCATCTAGACTTGAAACATTAGCTTGCTCTCTCTGCACAGATGCTCGCTGACCCACTGTGATCTCCAGCATTTGTCGCTTTCAGTGGAAAATCTTCAGGATCTGTAGCAAGAACAGATCAGAAGCTGGGAATCCTGAAGCAAGAACACTCACCTCCTGACCTACTGCAGCCTGTCCCTCATCTACTAGGTGTGAGTCAGGAGTGTGATGGAATACTCCCCATCTGTCTGGATGGGGGCAGCTCCAACAACAGCTTGACACCATCCAGGACAAAGCAGCCCGTTTGATTGGCACCACCAGACTGGCAGGAAATGGAGTATAAATCCCCTGTTGCTCTCTCTCTCTCCTCCATTTTCGCCAGAAAAAGAAGGCACTTACACTTGAGGTTGGGGCACCACCTACAGGCAGCAGGTTTGTTTGCACAGTCAGCTAAGAATGAGGAGCATTTAGTCAAAAGAGTCAAAGCTTGGTTGAAGAGGAAGAGATTGGACCCAGTCAGAAACTCCCATCCTGCTCTGGGCCTCCAATGCGAATGCAGAAAGCAGGGCATTAAGATTCCTGTAGCTCAGAGCAAGGAGGTGACAACGAGCAGGAATGACCTCTTTTGTAACACGCTGGTGTTTCAGATAAGGGCCTTCCTCATAAGCTGAAAATGTGTTGCTGGAAAAGCGCAGCAGGTCAGGCAGCATCCAAGGAGCAGGAGAATCGATGTTTCGGGCATGAGCCCTTCTCCAGGAATGAGGAAAGTGTGAGCTTTTCCAGCAATACCTTTTCAGCTCTGATCTCCAGCATCTGCAGTCCTCACTTTCGCCTTCCTCATAAGGTCAGCATCCCTAATTGCTCTTGAGAGAATGGTGGTGAATCAGCTTCTTGACCCACTGCAGTCTGCGAGTTGTAGGTGCACACACAGCCCTGGCAGTTCCAGCACTTTGACCCAGCGACAGTGAAGAAACAGCAGTACATTTCCAAGTCAGGATGGGGAGTAGTTTGGAGGAGAACTTGCAGGGAGTGGTGTTGCCAGATATTATCTGCCCTTGTCCTTCTAGAGAAGCCAAGCTGACAAATTGCAAACATCGCCGTAAAAGGGCACATTTATCACAGCTTTTTTTTTTACAGATTACATTACAGTGTGGAAACAGGCCCTTCGGCCCAACAAGTCCACACCGACCCGCCGAAGCGCAACATACCCATACATTTACCCCTTAACCTAACACTATGGGGCAATTTAGCATGGCCAATTCACCTGACCTGCACATCTTTGTGACTGTGGGAGGAAACCCATGCAGGCACAGGGAGAACGTGCAAACTCCACACAGTCAGTCGCCTGAGGCGGGAATTGAACCCGGGTCTCTGGCGCTGTGAGGCAGCAGTGC
>NC_057730.1:52962380-52968352 GCF_004010195.1 Chiloscyllium plagiosum | reverse complement strand
GTTGCTGGGTATAGAAAGTTTGAGTTATAAAGAGAGGCTGGATAAGCTGGGACTTCTTTCACTGGAGCATAGGAGGTTGAGAGCTTACCTTATGGAAGTTTATAAAGTAATGAGAGGTACAGAGATTTAATGGTAGTTCTCTTTTCTCTGGGATAGGGGATTTCAAGACTAGAGGGCACAATTTTAAGGTGGGAGGAGAGAGATTTTAAAAAGACATGAGGGGCAAACGTTTTACACAGAGGGTGGTACATGTGTGGAATGACCTTCCTGAGGAAGTGGTGGATGTGGGCACAGTTACAATGTTTAAAAGACATTTGGATAATTACAAGAATGGGAAAGGATGGAGGGATATGGGTCAGGAGCAGGCAGGTGGGACTAGTTTAGTTTGGGATAATGTTCAGCATGGACTGGATGGACCGAAGGGCCTGTTTCCATGCTGTATGACTCAAAGACCAACCTCTCCCTCATCTCTGCCACCAATTACCTGTCAAGGGGCCGCACGGTGGCTCAGTGGTTAGCACTGCTGCCTCACAGCACCAGGGACCCAGATTTGATTCCAGCCTCGGGCGACAGTCTGTGTGGAGTTTGTTCATTCTCCCTGTGTCTGTGTGGGTTTCCTCCCACAGTCCAAAGATGTGCAGGTTAGCTGGATTGGCCATGCTAAATTGCCCATAGTGTTAGGTGCATTAGTCAGAGGGAAATGGGTCTGGATGGGTTACTCTTGGGGGTAGGGGTGGGGGTGGGGGGTGTCGGTGTGGACTGGTTGGGCCGAAGGGCCTGTTTCCACACTGTTGGGAATCTAATCTAAACTGGGCATCCTAGCCAGCTGTGCCTGAACCAACGCTGTCCTAATGGCTGCCCTCTGACTCGGTCGGATTGCATGTGGGTTTGGCAGGAAGGTAAAGCCACTTTATTTAAACGAGGCCTCAGTATTAAAATGTGCCAGGTCCCTCCAAAAAAATCACAAGAAGGTAACATCCAGGTTCAGCAGGGAAGGCAGATGGTCTGTTGCCCTTAATTTCAAACTGAATGGAATAAAAAATGAGGGAGGCTTTTGCAAAAGCTGTTACAAGGCACTAGTCAGAGTACAGCTGGAGTACTGTGAACAGTCTGGGGCCCTTATCTGAGGAAAGATAGAATGGCCTTGGAGCCAGTCCAGAGAAGGTTCACTCACTTGATGGAGTTTATCAGCACAGAGGGGCAGTCTGATGAGGAGATTTGGAGTAGGTTCAGCCTGTACTCATTGTGGCTTAGAACAATGAGAAGAAAGCTTATGGAAACAGACAAGACTCTTAGGCGATTTAACAGAGTGAATGTGGAAAAGCTGACTCTCGCTGTGGGGTAATCTCAGAGGGAATAATCTCAGGGTAAGGGGTCACCCACTCAAGACAGATGGAGAGGAATTTCTTCTCCCAGAGAGGAGTGAATCCGTGGAATTCTTTACCACAGAGGGCTATCGAGGCTGGGTCACTGAGTGTATTCAAGGCTGAGGCAGAGAAATTTTCAATCTGTCAGAGAATCGAGGGTTCTGGGGAAAAGGCAGGAAAGGAGAGCTGAGGGTTATCAGAGCAGCTGTGATCTCACTGAATGGTGGAGCGGACTGGAAGGGCTGAACGGCCTCCTTCTGCTTCAATGTCTTATGGATTTGTGGTCCAAGGAGGGAAGGGATTGCTCAAATCTTGTTGTATCATCCCTGCACTCCCCCATCTCAGCCCCCTTACACCATCACTGCACATGGAACATCACTCTTTTTTTTAATTCACTTGTATGACGTGGGCATTCTGAGCTGTGCTTGTATTTCTAGCCCATCCCAAATTACCCAGACCCCATTGCTGTGGATCTGGAGTCACATGCCCTTCCTGAGAGGACATTGGTGATGTAGCAAGTCACTCAGTCCAAGGGCAATTGGTGAGACCAATGCTGGCCTTGCCAGTCACACCCACATCCGGTGGGAGAAATTGGAAAAAACTGGCAATGGAGCATCATGCTTTGGTCAAGCTTCTTGTTTTTGGTGTAAGGGTGATAGCCAAATGGAAACAAAGCCCGGAAAGAACTGCAGATGCTGTAAATCAGAAACAAAAACTGGAAAAACTCAGCAGGTCTGGCAACATCTGTGGTGAGAAATCAGAGTTAACTTTTCAGGTCCATTAGACTACACTGCGTGAAACCACCTTCAGGTTAAGCGGCGATTCACCTGCACATCTCACAATCTAGTCTACTGCATTCACAATGTGGTCTCCTCTACACTGGGGAAAATCAAGTGTAGGGTGGGTGACCACTCACTTCGCAGACCATCTACATTCTGCCGGGAGTAAAGCCCCATGAGCTTCTCTGAGCCTGTCGGTTCGGCACCCCACCCTGTTCGCCAGCCAACGTCTCTGCCTCAGGCTCGGTGCAGTGTCCCAGTGAAGATCAGAGCAAGCTGGAGGAACACCATCCCATTTTCCGCTTGGGAACGCGACAGCCTGTGGGACTCAATATCGAATTCAACAACTTTCGGGCTGGGTGCACCACCTTCTCCCATGTCCTTACGCCAGCCCTCACCCACCAGGCCTTGTTATCACATGGTTTGCTGTCACACACAACCCATTGGTAACCACTAACAGTCCCCATTAGCAGCTATTCACCCTCCCAGGGTGATCATTACCAATCCTTTGTCTAGATGAGAGTGGTGCTGGAAACGCACAGCAGGTCAGGCAACATCTGGGGAGCAGGAAAATCGATGTTTCAGGCAAAAGCCCTGCATCAGGAAACGTCGATTTTCCTGCTCCTCGGATGCTGCCTGACCTGCTGTGCTTTTCCAGCACCACTCTAATCTAGACTTTGGTTTCCAGCATCTGCAGGGCTCACTTTCGCCCATTACCAATCCTTTGTCTGTCTGACTGCTCTTCCCTCTCTTTGGGTTCTATCTCCACCCATCGTTTGCTCCTTACCCCCATCTTCTGCATTAAAAAAAAACAACCTTTTCCTCTCCACCATCAGTTCTGGGGAAAAGTCACCGGGCCCGAAACGTTAACAACTCGACAATCAGGAGGCTGGAAGAACACAGCAGGCCATGCAGCATCAGGAGGTGGAGAAGTCGACATTTTGGGTGTAACCTTCTAAGTCTGCCTTCTCCACCTCCTGATGCTGCCTGGCTTGCTGAGTTCTTCCGGACCTGCTGAGTTTGTCCAGGAATTTCTGCTTTTGTTTCTGATTTCAAGCATCTGCACGTGTTGCTTTACTGGGAAATAAATGTGGGAGTCCAGTTACATGGCAGCTGCAGACAAAGTGAGTAAGTAATCGGCAGATTGACTCGGGCGGTATTTGCAGTGTACTATTTGGAGCTGTCAGGGAAATGTTGAGATTCACGGATGTGCTGTTTCGGGTGCTAACCTGTCTCAAGAGGCGTTATCATCAAGCTGTTAAACATCATGAATTTTGGTTTGGGCAAACAGAAAAATGCATTGTACTGACAACAACACCACAGCAGTGTGTCAATCAAGGAATTGCTTTGTTTTTGCAAATTAAAGCTCCTGACGTTATTGGATCATTAACTGTGGCGAATTAACTGCGAGCGGAATAATTTAGTTATGGAAAACCCACAGATTTGGTATGCTGGGTTTAGCAGACAGTTACAAATGATGCTGCTGTAATAAACTCACTGTCTGTAAGGGTGGGAGAGGCGGAAACATTGAATAAATATTTAGACATGCACTTGCGATGCCAAAGCTATGGCCCAAGTGCTGGACTATGCGATTAGGATAGTTTTAGATTAGATTAGATTCCCTACACTATGGAAACAGGCCATTTGACCCAACAAGTCCACACCAACTCTCCGAAAAGTAACCCACCCAGACCCATTCCCCTATATTTACCCCTGACTAATGCACCGAGCACTATGGACAATTTAGCAAGGCCAATTCACCCTAAACTGCACATCTTTGGAGTGTGGGAGGAAACCGGAGCACCCGGAGGAAACCCACACAGGCGCAGGGAGAAGGTGCAAACTCCACACAGACAGTCGCCCGAGGTGGTAATTGAATGCGGGTCCCTGGCGCTGTGAGGCAGCAGTGAACAAAGAACAAAGTAAATTACAGCACAGGAACAGGCCCTTCGGCCCTCCAAGCCTGTGCCAATCCAGATCCTCTATCTATACCTGCCACCTATTTTCTTTGGACCTGTATCTCTCTGCTCCCTGCCCAGTCACATATCTGTCGACACACCTTAAATGACGCTATTGTTCTCTCCTTTATCACCTCCGCTCGCAACACATTCCAGGCACCCACCACTCTCTGCGTAAAGACCTTTCCACACGTACCTCCCCTAAAGCTTTCCCTCTCACTTTGAACTCGTGACCTCTAGTATTTGAGCTCCCCACTCTGGGAAAAAGCTTCCTGCTATCCACAAGAGGCTAACCACTGAGCCACCGTGCCATCCAAAGTTAGGCGGTTGTTTTGGACTAGCACAGTCTCGATGGGCCAAAGAGCCTTTTTCTGTGCTGTATCTCTCCATGGCTCTAAGACATTAAACAATACCTCAGTTGTACCTGTGTGTACTTTTCTGTGCACTGAACTCTGAGGAGAGGGACTGTTGTTACGGATACCAATATTGTGTCACTTAACATCCTTAAACTCAGCTGTGATACCTCAGTAGTCAAAAATCCCCGATGTTAGACATATCCATTCTTTTTGTTTGTTCATGGGATGTGGGTGTTCCTGGCTGGGCTAGCACTATTTCCCATCCCTAGTTGCCCCTTGAGAAGATAGTGGTGACCTGTCTTCTTGAGTCTACTTAGGGAAGATAGACCCCCGAGGGAGGGAATTCCAGGATTCTGACCCAGTGACAGTGAAGGAACGGCAATGTATTTCCACGTCGGGATGTTTGGAGGGGAACTTGCAAGGGGATGGTGTTCCCATGTATCTGCTGCCCTTGTCCTTCTGGATGGATGTGGAGGTGGTGGTGTTGGACTGGGGTGGACAAGGTCAGAAGTCACATGACACCACGTTACAGTCCAACAGGTTTATTTGAAATCACAAGCTTTCGGAGCCCTGATCTTTCAGCAGCTGAAGTGAATGGAATTGAATTGATTGTTCCGTGTACCGAGACACAGTGAAAAGCTTTGTCCTGTGAGCAATACAGGCAGATCACAGAGTTAAGTAGCACATAATAGGTAAACAGCAGCAAAAACGAAAACACAGGTACAGGTGGATGTTAAGAGTTTGTGAGTCCATTCAGTATTCTAACAACAGGAGGGTAGAAACTGTTACAAAACCGGCTGGTGCGTGTGTTCAGGCTTCTGTACCTTCTCTCTGATGGTAGAGGTTGTAGAAAACCATTGCCAAAGTGGGATGGATCTTTGAGAATGCTGGCGGCCTTTCCTTGACAATGGGCCTGGTAGATGGATTCTGTAGATGGGAGGTTGGCCTTTGTGATTGTCCGGGCCGAGTTCACCACTCTCTGTAACCGTCTCCGATCTTGAATGGTACAGTTGCCATACCAGGTAGTGATACATCCAGACAGAATGCTCTCGATGGCGCACCTATAAAAGTTGGCAAGGGTACTCACCGTCATGCCAAATTTCCTCAGCTGCCTGAGGAAGAAGAGACGTTGTTGGACCTTTGTAACCAGTGCATCCACATGAAGAGTCCAAGAAAGCTTGTTGTGGATGACCACACAGAAGATATAGAGGCGGAGAGATCATTGAAAGGAGGCCATCTGGTGTGTTCTGTTGTCCTTGGAGGGGTGGGGTCTGCCCTTGTTACGGTTGGAGGGGTGGAGTCCCAGATGGCCTCCTTCTTTAGAGACTGCAATTTCCCTTCCCACGTGGTTAAAGATGCCCTCCAACGCATCTCGTCCACATCCCGCACCTCTGCCCTCAGACCCCACCCCTCCAACCGTAACAAGGACAGAACGCCCCTGGTGCTCACCTTCCACCCTACCAACCTTCGCATAAACCAAATCATCCGCCGACATTTCCGCCACCTCCAAAC
>NC_057730.1:52946676-52961887 GCF_004010195.1 Chiloscyllium plagiosum | reverse complement strand
TCCTCTCTGACCTATCACCTTCATCCCCTCCCCCACTCACCTATTGTACTCTTTGCTACTTTCTCCCCACCCCCACCCTCCTCTCATTTATCTCTCCACCCTTCAGGCTCTCTGCCTGTATTCCTGATGAAGGTGGGAGTTGAGTGTTGACAGGCTGAATAATAAGTCTCTGCAGTTGATCAAGAGGGTCAGACAGTTTGAGTAAAGTGTCAACCGCTGAATAGCTAGTGAAAGGATGATCTATGATCCAATAGTTAAGGCATGAGAGATAAATAAGAAAAATAAAAAATAAAATGGAGACAAATCTAGATGGAAGTGATGGTGAGTTTGGTAGGTGCTGTCCACAGAGTCTTGATGAGTTGCTGGTCCTTGTTACTTTAATTGAAGCAGTGACCATAGGCATTCAGCACAGAAACAGACCCTTCAGCCTATCCATTCCATGCTGACCAGGTTTCGCAAACTGAACTAGTCTCACTAAGCTGGCTCATATCCCTCTCAGTTGAGAGTGTGGTGCTGGAAAATCACAGCAGGTCAGGCAGCATCCGAGGAGCAGGAGAATCGACGTTTCTGACATAAGCTCTTCATTGGGAATGTGGGGGGTGGGGGCGTGAAGGGGGGAGGTAGCTGGGAAGGCAATAGGTGGTTGCCGGCGGAGAGGGTGATGGTGATAGGTCGGAGGGGAGCTTGGAGCGGACAAGTGGGAAGGAAGATGTTCAGGTGGGACAGTCCAAGAGGGCGGTGCCAAGTTGGAGGGTTGGATCTGGGATAAGGTGGGGGAGGGGAGATGAGGAAACTGGTGAAATTGGAGTTGATCCCGTGTAGTTGGAGGGTCATATGAGTATTAGATTGGATTAGATTACAGTGTGGAAACAGGCCCTTCGGCCCAACAAGTCCACACCGACCCGCCGAAGCGAAACCCACCCATACCCCTACATTTACCCCTTACCTAACACTACGGACAATTTAGCATGGCCAATTCACCTGACCCTGCACATCTTTGGATGGTGGGAGGAAACTGGAGCACCCGGAGGAAACCCACGCAGACACGGGGAGAATGTGCAAACTCCACACAGTCAGTCGCCTGAGGCGGGAATTGAACCCGGGTCTCTGGCGCTGCGAGGCAGCAGTGCTAACCACTGTGCCACCATGCCGCCCACAAAGGCAGAAGATGAGATGTCCTTCCTCCAGGCGTCGGGTGGCTAGGATTCGGTGGTGGAGGAGGCCCAAGACTTGCCTGTCCTTGATGAGGTGGGAGGGGGAGTTAAAGTGGTCAGCCACATGCCCCTCTAACCCTTTCCTATCTATATACCTGTCCAAATGGCTTTTAGGTTTATACATGATTAAATTATAACCTCAAATATACATTCCTGCCTACCCCCTGATAACTTTTCAAACCTTTCTCTACTAGAACACATCCAGCCAATGCCTTAAAAATACTCAAGGAGTTTTCAGGAAGAGAGTCCCAACTCTCTGATAAGACAAACAAAATCACCTCATCTCTGATTTAGGTGGACCATCCCAATTAGGAGCAGCACTGTGGCTCAGCGGTTAGCACTGCAGCCTCACAGCGTCAGGGACCTGGGTTCGATTCCCGCCTCAGGCGACTATCTGTGTGGAGTTTGCATATTGTCCCTGTGTCTGAGTGGGTTTCCTCCGGGTGCTCCGGTTTCCTCCCACAGTCCAAAGATGTGCAGTTTAGGGTGAATTGGCCGTGCTAAAATTGCCCATAGTGTTAAGTGCATTAGTCAGACGTAAATGTAGGGTAGGGGAATGGGTCTGGGTGGGTTACTCTTCGGAGGGTCGGTGTGGACTTGTTAGGTCGAAGGGCCTGTTTCCACACTGTAGGAAATCTAATCTAATCTAATTGTAAAACAATGAGCCCTATTTCTCAAGTTTAATGTTGAATTATTTGACAGGAAGTGAAATAATGGTGGAAGGAGAACCAGAGGGATCTTTGTGTGGGTGACCATGGTTCCCTTAAGGGGGCAAGGCAGCTTAATAGAGTGGATAAGGAGACACATGAAGTGCTTGCCTGTATCAGTTGTGGCCTAGACGGGATGGGCAGGGACGTAATGTTGGAGCTGAATCAGGGAGCCTTGGCTGACAGACATAAATGGGAGTGTCAGAGGTTCTGCTCACTCTGAGAGCTGGCTCTGACGGAGCTAGATCAGTGTTAAATACTCTCCACGTCTAAACAACGGGTGATACTGGCCCCAGTGGAGCTATTTCCTTCTCCTTAGTTGAAAGGTCAATAACAAGGGGGCATAACTTTAAGGTGAAAGGTGGGAGGTGTTGATGGGATTTGAGGGAAAGAGGTTGGTGGGAGTCTGGAATGCACTGTCTGGGAGGGGGGGTTGAGATGGGAAACCTCATGTTCTTTAAAAAGCACTTGGACGAACACCTGAAATGCCACAATAGTCAAGGCCATGGGCCTAATGTAGGAAAGTGGGACGAGAGTAGACTTAGTGCAGAGATGTATAGAGTCATAAAGATGTACAGCACAAAAACAGACCCTTCAGTCTAACTCATCCATTTTGACCAGATATTGCAACCTAATCTCACCCCATTTTCCAGCACTTAGTCCATATCCCTCTAAACGTTTCCTATTCATGTCTCATCCAGATGCCTTTTAAATGTTGTAATTGTACCAGCCTCCACCACTTCCTCTGGCAGCTCATTCCATACACGCTCCATGCTCTGTGTGAAAAAGTTGCCCCTTAGGTCCCTTTTAAATCTTTACCCTCTCACCCTAAACTTATGCCCTCTAGTTCTGGACTCCCCCACCACAGGGAAAAGACCTTGTATATTTACCCTGTCCATGTTCCCTCATGATGTTATATATCTCCATAAGATCACCCCTCAGTCTCCAATGCTCCAGAGAAAACAGCCCCAGCCTATTCAGCCTCTCCTTATAGCTCAAACCCTCCAAACCTGGCAACATCTTTGTAAATCCTTTCAAGTTTCACAACATCCTTCCGATAGGAAGGAGACCAGAATTGCATACAATATTCCAACAGTGACCTAACCAATGTCCTGTACAGCCGCAACATGATCTCCCAACTCTGTACTCAATACTCTGACCAATAAAGGAAAGCATACCAAACGCCTTCTTCACTACCCTGTCTACCTACGACTCTACTCTCAAGGAGCTATGAACCTGCACTCCAAGGTCTCTTAGTTCAGCAACACTCCTTCGGACCTTACCATTAAGTGTATAAATCCTGCTCTGTTTTGCTTTTGCAAACTGCAGCACCTCGCATTTATCTGAATTAAACTCCATCTGCCACTCCTCAGCCCATTGGCCCATCTGATCAAGATCTCGCTGCACTCTGAGGTAACCTTCTTCGCTGTCCACAACGCTGGCAGTGCAGACTCAATGGACCAAAGAGCCTCTTCTGTTCTGTCTGATCCTCTGATTCTACAAAAGATTAAGATTTACTCCTGTGATTAAGGCAGGAAGTGAAATACAAGCTAATTTTAAAAGTGTGTTATTATTTTTTAAATCTGTGAAATGGTTTATAAGTGCAAAGAAATTTAGTTTTCTACAAATATAAAATTAGTTTCTCAGGGCCCGAGAAGTTATTCAAGAATATTTATTACTTAGTGTTCCATTAAAACAATAATTATACTTTGTTTAACAAAGCAATGCTTTTTGGAAGGATTTTTCTTTCAGACTGGTGTGGTATGGGTGTACCAGGAGACTATGTCGTACAATCTGCTGCAATAAATTCTGCTTCTTTTGTTTAGATTCTGTCAGTAGTCTAGGGTGCTCTCTGAAATCCGCTATTGTCTGTCCTTTAATCAAGTCCTCCTCCACCAGCAGGTCTTCACCTTGATGTTATTTAAACTCTTTCACCATTTGAAGAAGATTGAGGTCAACACTGGCCTTCCTACTCAAGGGTAAGAATTCGTGACTGGGAAAATCCATAGTGGCTTTCTATACTTAGCATCTCCTGTATTGAAGATGTTCTCGTAGTAAATGTTAGTCCAAGTGCAATGTCTTCAATAATTTCAATATTTTTCATTATTTTCTTAATCATGGTTCACTATTGGATAATATAGTGACACTTACCCCTGTGTCTAACTTAAGGTGGGTAAAAACAATGACTGCAGATGCTGGAAACCAGATTCTGGACTAGAGCGGTGCTGGAAAAGCACAGCAGTTCAGGCAGATCTCTCCACCCTTCAGGCTCTCTGCCTGTATTCCTGATGAAGGACTTTTGCCGGAAACGTCGATTTTCCTGCTCCTCGGATGCTGCCTGAACTGCTGTGCTTTTCCAGCACCACTCTAATCCAGAATCTAGTGTCTAACTTAACCATGGTTCACTATCTGATAATATAGTGACACTTACCCCTGTGTCTAACTTGAAATTTGGACATAAGTATCGGGTTGCCTGCCAAAATGTAAGTTCTGGATCGTGTGCTTCACTGAGAAACACTAGGTTTTTCTGCTGTTGTTGACTGTTCTGCACCATTAACTTTTCTTTTGTGTGGGTAGTTTTTTGATTTCTTGTTTTGCTGAATCTGCGCTTCACTTCATCTCATTTTCTGACATGACTGTGTGACTAATAACGCATTCACTTTTTAGAGCAGGGCACTGTCTGTACACGTGTGATTCCTTTGTTCCACAGCACTGACACGGATCTGTATTGCCTGTCATGTGTGTTATTTGTGGTTTTGTAACTTAAGAATTTCAAACAGTTTTCTAATCTCCTCTGCCAAGGTTGATCTTCCTAGCTTAGTTCAGTGATGTTTCCAGACTTTTACCTCACTTCCCATCTGAATAGCTTTGTCTAAAATCAGGTTTAATAAACTACTATTATAGGACAAGCCAAACAGAGAACAGCCAGGGAATTCCTAGAGGCATGGCACTCATCCACAGATTCAATCAATAAGCACATCGACCTGGACCCAATATACCGACCACTGCAGCGGGCAGCTGGAACTGACAACCAGAAGCGACAGATTCAAACCACTACAAATGCTGGAGGAAAGATCACAGAAGCGCTTCACAGAAGGCTCCCAAGCACTGAGGATGTCACCCAGACAGGGGACGAAACGTCTGCAACACAAATTCCCAGCTCGGCGAGCAGAACCACAACAACTTGTATAGAAGTATACTTACTTAATCAGCTTCAGATTTATTATCTAATTTAGAAACTATCCAGGTGTATCAGAAATGGGTTCTCCAAGACGTCCAATTCTGTAACAAAAACAGAAATTGCTGGAGAAACTCAGCAGGTCTGGCAGCATTTGTGGAGAGAGAGAAATAGAGTTAATGTTTTTGAGTCCAGTGACCCTTCATCAGAAATGATCACAGCTGGGAGTAGATGGTATTTATGCTGATGGCAGCGGTTTGGAGGAGGAGTAAGGGGTGGAGAAATGAGTGGATAGAAGCCCAGAGAGAGACACAGAGAGAGAAACAGTTAGGATGGATAATAGTGAGCCAGGGAGAACAAAAAGCTGATAATGTGGTCCGTGAGTAGATGGGAACAGTTTAGCTGTGTTGAAAATAACCCACAAGGGTGTGGGGGTTGGGGTAAGGACATGGGAGAAGGTTTTTTTGTCTCTAAAATTATTGAACTCGATATTACGTCCAGAGGGCTGCAAGGTCCCCAAGGGGAAAATGAGGTACCATTCTTCCAACTTGTGCTGAGCTTCACTGGAACACTGCAGCCAGCCTGAGACAGAGATAGTGGCCGGGGAACAGGGTGGGGTGTGGACGTGGCAGGCCATTGGAAGCTCAGGGTCTTTATTGTGAGCAGAATATCGATGTTCTGCAAAGCGGTCATCCAGTCTACAATTTGTCTCCCCAGTGTAGAGGAGACCACATTGTGACTAGATCGTGGGAAGTGCAGGTAAAGTGCTGCTTCACCTGGAAGGTGTGTACAGTCCCTGAGGAGGGAGGAGGTAAACAGGCAGGAGTTATACCTTTGGCAGGAAGGTGTCATGGGGAGGTGCGGGGAAGAGTTGGGAATGAAGAAAAGTTTAAATTATAGGAAGAGGCTAGAACATTTTTCACTGGAGTGTAGGAGGTTGCAGGGTGACCTTATAGAGGTTTAGAAAACCATGAGAGTTAGAGATAAGGTGAATGACAGGTGTTTTTCCCCAAGGGTGGGGGATTTCAAGACAAGTGGGGCATATTTTTAAGGTGATGGGAGAAAGATTTCAAAAGGACCTGAGGGGCAACATCTTTATAGAGAGAGTGTGTGTAATGTGCTGTCAGAGGAAGTGGTGAACGTGGGCAAAGTTACAACACTTAAAAGACATTTGGATAAGTCCATGAATAGGAAATGGAAGGATATAGGCCCAGGAGCAGGCAGGTGAGGCTGGTTGCACTATTCTGGATGACCTGTCACTATCATCCTTCAGTGCAGAGAGCCCCAAGGACTGGTCACTTCATGGTCAATCGTAAGGAGTATCCCTTGGTGAACAAGAAAATAGCTTATTGCACATAGCAGCCAGTCGCTGATTACATTGGTAAGGGACCATAGACTATCTCTCTGGGGTGGAAGCAGATCATCCAGCCAATCAGGTTCACACCAAACCTGTGAAGGGCATCCTACCCAGGCCCACACCCACTTCCCCGGAACCCTGCCTTTCCCATGGCCAATCCACCCTAACCTGCCCACCTTCAGACTGTGGGAGGAAACCCACAGCGACAAGGGGAGAATGTGCAGTTGCCCGAGGCTGGAATCGAACCCAGGTCCCTGGATCTATGAGGCAGCAGTGCTAACCACTGAGCCACCCAAATAGATAAGGCAGATATTGCAACAAAGACACAATGCAGTGATGTCTGTGTACGTTCCCTCTACGAGGACTTTCAACAAAATACTCTTTGAAAACAGTAGGCAATCACAGACAGTAGTGTGAAAGTGTGTGTGTGTGAGTGTGAGATAGTATGTGTGTTTGTGAGTGAGAGTGTTTGCAGTGTGTGTGCTGTGCTGTGTTGTAGGTGCATGAGCATGAGAGAGTGTGTATGTTTGTGAACGTGTGTGTGAGAGAGAGAGAGTGAGTGTGCGTGTGTGTGTATGTAAGTGTGTATGTGTGAGAGTGTGTGTATGAGTGTGTGCAGTGTGTGTGTTTGTGTGGGTGAGGGTGAGGATGAGTGTGAGTGTGTGTAAGTGTGGGTGTGCGTGCATGTTTGTGTACCAGAATTTGCTGTCAATTTCATAGAATAACGAAATTACATGTTGACACTTGATAATGACAAAATCTGGACCGACATCTAACTTTGTGTCTCAGTCCTAGACATTGTAATGAGAAGATTTCATTAGTTTGTATATATTACATTTTTAATGAATATTCTCAATATTGCTAGCAATGCCATCACGTGTTGGTTTAAATAGGTAGGAAACCATGGCAACAGCAGTAAAGAGTAATTGAAAACGAAATGCAGCAGGGAAAGAGCAAGGAAGGGAAAATGAAAATTATCATCGTGCTAATCAGTGATAAGGAATAATTGTTCTATTAAATTTGCCATTACTAAAACGTGCGATAAAACATTTACAGAAGTTTACAAGAATATAAATATGGTTCAACATATGTAAAACTGAACAAAACACTGCATCATATTGAGCTAGAGTAATGTAAGATCTGGGTGAAATAGTGTTAACTCTATTCTGTCAGTGACATCTAGTGAGCTATGCTGGTTCCAAGCTCAGCTAAATCTATTTACAACACTTACAGAGCATGCTGTCAAATAATTAAATTAGCAAAGATGCATAACACTCCCAGCAGTAAAGAGAGGAACTGAGAGATCAAATCCTCCGTTCTGGAAGCAATGGAGAGAAAACATATTCAGTTTTCTACTGAAATAATTATAGCAAGATGCACAAATTACTTTATGTGTTAATAACATCCCCTATTAACTGTAGTTTATTGTTGTGCGTGCTGCCAACCATATACTGTAAGTGTGTAGGTTCTTTAGGGACTGATATGGTCCAGTGTGTGTGAGGATAATGACCTTCTGATCTAACTGGAAGGGAGTTGTCAAGTAATTCCTTTGTAGCTATTTCCAATTGGCTAAGTGGTATTATCATTAGACTATACTACAGACCCAGCTAATGTTCCAGATGGAAGAATTTGAACTCAATCAGAATCTGGAATTAATAATCTAATGATGACCATGAAACTGTTCTGGACAGTCAGGAAAATCCCCATCTGGATCACTAGAATCCTTACCTGGTCTGGTCTACATGTGACTCCAGACCCACAGCAATGTGGTTAACTCTTAACTGCCCACTGGGTAATTAGGGATGGGCACTAAATGCTGGGCCTAGCCAATGATAACCACATCCTGTGAATGAATAAAGAAACAAATTACAGTCATAAGAACAAGCTTTATCTTTGTATAAAAGATGTTAGGAGGACCTAGTCTTGGGAGGAGGTAAACGGACAAGTTGTTGGACCCTCTGGGATTGCCTGGGAAAGTACTGGGAGGGAAGGGTGTGAGGAGGTACTGGCAGAGGAGGAGGAATAGACCAGGGTACCCTGGAGGGAATGGTCCCTGCAGAAGGCTGACAAGGGGGGAGAGGGGAATGTGTGCCTGGTGGTGGAATCCTGCTGGAGGGGGGTGGAAATGGTGGCTCGGGGTGTGGATGTTGGTGGGATGGTAGGTGAGGACAAGGGGGACCCGATCACTATTGTGGGAGGGAAAGGAAGGGGTGACAGCCAAAGTGCAGGAGACAGGTTAGGCACAGTTAAGGTGATGATGATAAAAGATCCTGGTAAATGACCAACGTGTAGGACAGAATTCAGAGCAAAAAGTGAATGAAAGAATTGAAAGAATAGTGGATGCTGGAGATCAGGAATAATGGCACAATGAGAAACAACAATCAGCACAAGCAATGTGATAACCTTTCCTTTTAAAGCATTTGGACAGAAATCAAAACAAATGACATAATGTGATCCACAAGAAGCCAACAAAGCAGCTGCTGTATTCAGGTGTTTGTAACCATCTCCTACCCGAAGTTCTCAATGGGCATCCCCAGCATCACTGATTCCAGTCCTCAGCCAATTCGATTCACTCCACGTGATCGTGGGAAATGTTTGGAGGCACTGGATACTGCAAAGACTATGGGCCCTGATAACATTCCAGCAATAGTAATGAAGAGTTGCGCTCCAGAACATTGCCGTTCCCTTAGCCGAGATGTTCCAGTCCAGTCCAGCTACAACACTGGCCTCTCCCCGACAATGTGGAACATTGCCCAGGTATGTCCTGTACACAAAAAGCAGGACAAATCCAACCAGACCAATTGCAGCCCCATCAGTCTGCTCTCGATCATCAGTAAAGTGATGGAAGGGGTCACCAACAGTGCTATGAAGTGTCACTTGACAATGACCTGCTCACTAATGGCCTACTTGGGTTCTGTCCAGCCAACCCAGCTCAGGACACCATTCCAGCCATACGTCAAAAGCGCTAAACTCCAGAGGTGAGGTGATAGTGATTGCTATCCAGGCCACATTTGACTGAAATAAAATCGAGGTTATTCAGTCGTAGAGTTTTACAAAGTGGAAGGATGTCTTCTGGCCCATCATATCTGTGCTGGTCATCGAGCACTACTCCACTCCCATTATCTAGCACCTAGTCCTCAGCCTGAACACTGTAGCACTTCAAGTGATCACCTAAATAGTTTTTAAATATCTCAACGATGCCCATCACTGCCACCCTTTTACACTGTGAGTTCCAGATACCCACCATGCTCTGGGTGAAAATATCTCTTTCTAAATCCCCCACAAATGTGCTGCCTTTTACCTTAAATCTATGTTCCCTGGATATTGGCCTTTCTACTAAGCTAAAACATCTAGAACATAGAACAATACAGTACAGGAACAGGCCACGATGTTATGCCGAACATGATGCCAAATGAAACTAATCCCTTGGTCTGTGTTCCTTCATTGCTTACCTATTCCCTTAAATGCCCCTATCGTGTCTGCCTCCACCACCACCAACCCTTCCAGACTCCTACCAATCTGTGTGTAAACCATCTCTTCCTATCTACCCAATATCTGGCCCTCAATCTCAGCCTTTTCTGCTTCCCGAAAAACAGCTACAGCCTGCCCAGTCTCCCCTCATAGATGAATGGTAATCTGAATGAAAGGTTCAGAGAATGGTTTCAAGGTAATTTATCAAAGCAACATAGACTGGAACTGACCAGAGAGCAGGTGACTTTAGATTTAGAATGTGTAATGTGCCAATGTTAATTTATGGCCTCTGAGTTAAAGTGTCCCTCACTAGCATAGGTTTTATTAAGAATGACTATTCCATCCAGTTTGAAAATGAGAAAGGTGGATCTCAGGTGACTTTTCATCATTTATGTAAATGATTTGGATGTGAACATAGGAGGTATATAGTCAGTAAGTTTGCAGATGACACCAAAATTGGAGGTGTAGTGGACAGCAAAGAGGGTTACCTCAGATTACAACAGGATCTGGACCAGATGGGCCAATGGGCTGAGAAGTGGCAGATGGAGTTTAATTCAGATAAATGTGAGGTGCTGCATTTTGGGAAAGCAAATCTTAGCAGGACTTATACACCTTAATGGTAAGGTCCTAGGGAGTGTTGCTGAACAAAGAGACCTTGGAGTGCAGGTTCCTAGCTCCTTGAAAGTGGAGTCACAGGTAGATAGGATAGTGAAGAAGGCGTTTGGTATGCTTTCCTTTATTGGTCAGAGTATTGAGTACAGGAGTTGGGAGGTCATGTTGTGGCTGTACAGGACATTGGTTAGGCCACTGTTGGAATATTGCGTGCAATTCTGGTCTCCTTCCTATCGGAAAGATGTAGTGAAACTTGAAAGGGTTCATAAAAGATTTACAAGGATGTTGTAAACAGGGTGGAAGGTTTGAGCTATAGGGAGAGGCTGAACAGGCTGGGGCTGTTTTCCCTGGAGTGTTGGAGGCTGAGGGGTGACAGTTCAGAAAGGTGTATTTTTGCAATGATTAAAATAATGGACAGGTATGTACCTTATAAACGTGCTGGGTGCAGTTCTGATTATAGAGGTTTATAAAAACATGAGGGGCTTGGATAGAATAAATAGACAATGTCCTTTCCCTGGGGTTGGGGAGTCCAGAACTAGAGGGCATAGGTTTAGGATGAGAGGGGAGAGATATAAAAGACACTTAAGGGGCAACTTTTTCACGTAGAGGGTGGTACGTGTATGGAATGAGCTGCCAGAGGAAGTGGTGGAGGCTGGTACAATTGCAACATGTAAGAGGCATTTGGATGGGTATATGAATGGGAAGGGTTTGGAGGGATATGGGCCAGGTGCTGGCAGGTGGGACTAGATTGGGTTGGGATATCCGGTCGGCATGGACAGGTTGGACCGAAGGGTCTGTTTCCATGCTGTACATCTCTATGACTATAGAGGGAACTGTGCACATGTGAAACGAACTGGGGCGAACTGGGATACTAGACTGGGGATAATTCAGTAGAGAATCAGTGGCAGAAATTTACAAGGATATTTCAGAATACTCAGAATAAATACATTCCTACTATAATGAAAAATTCCAAGGGGAAGATCCGTCACCTGTAATTTGTTGAAGAAGCTGAGGATAACTTTAAAATGAAGGAAAAGCTGACTGGGCAGAGTACAAAGAACAGTGAAGAATCATGAAAAGCTTGATCAGGACACATATGTTTGTGCATGAAAGGAAGCGAGCTAGCCAGAAACTCCCAAGTCCCTTCGGGAATCAGATTTCCTAAAGCTTTCCCTATGTGGAAAATAGTCAAGTTCTTCCTGCATAACCTCATGAGTCCTCACAGATCGAGGAAAAGAGTTCCAAGTGATAGGAAGAAAAGCTGAAAAATGGACAACATTCATCAAACTGAAGGAGAATGGCAGACTGGGGAAAGTAAAGCTGCCACCGAATCACAGGGTGGAATGAAAATTGGTGATGCACCTGCCTGACATTCTTCAGTCTACAGTCTCCGCAGAAATGTGAACCAGTTCAGAAAGGTGTATTTTTGCAAGGATTAAAATAATGGACAGGTATGTACCTTATAAACGTGCTGGGTGCAGTTCTGATTTTGGGCGATTGAGTGAAACAGACTGTGTCAGCTGCCTGCTGTACATCTGCACTGTGAGATGGTGACTGGTGTGATATTGTTGATTTGGAGATGCCGGTGTCGGACTGGGGTGGACAAAGCTAACAATCACACAGCACCAGGTTATAGTCCAACAGGTTTATTTGGAACACACTAGCTTTCGGAGCGACGCTCCTTCATCGGGTGGTTGTGGAGCAGCGCTCCGAAAGCTAGTGCTTCCAAATAAACCTGTTGGGCTATAACCTGCTGTTGTGTGATTTTTAACTTTGATGTGATATTGACAGTTCACACAAAAGGAAAGAATGCAAGGCTTCCATTCACAACCACTGGATATCTCAAGGTACACTGTCAAAATTAATCCCATTAACCGCTTGCCTGATCCTATTAAATATCATTTGCAGGTATCCATATTTAAAATGCTGATACACTATAATTGTTCTTTAATGTCTGCCTGACATTGAATATTCAGACTTGGGTTAATGCCACATGCAGATTTTAGAATTAACGTTTGGTTCATAGAACATGCAGATTGGCTGTTGACTTTAATTGCTATAATCACAATATGGACAAATACCAAAGTATGTATGAACTAAGCCAAGTGGCTTTACTCTGTACATCGCACAAAGTCCATTTATTTTAATTACGTTCAAGTGCTTGTGTTTGCTGCTCCAAGTCTGCTTTTGCAGTGCAGAGTTTCTCATGACAAAAGATAAAACAGAGACACCATATGAAGTGAATACTAAAGAGGAAGGAAAAATTAATAACAAACAGAAATATATTTGCAAACAATGCAAAGGGATGGAATAATGGGTCAGAATGAAGAGAAGTTGCAGTTAAAGGTCTCTCCTTTACATTTGTTGGGCTCCTTTGACATTGGGATTGCATTATCAATCAGATTGTTTCACCTTGCTTTGAAATAGAGCCATAGCGATGTACAACATGGAAACAGACCCTCAGGTCCAACCCATCCATGCCGACCAGATATCCCAACCCAATCTAGTCCCACCTGCCAGCACAGGTCCATATCCCTCCAAACCCTTCCTATTCATATACCCATCCAAATGCCTCTTAAATGTTGCAACTGTACCAGCCTCCACCACATCCTCTGGCAGCTCATTCCATACACAATGTGCAAACTCCACACAGACAATCACCCAAGGCAGGAATCGAACCCAGGTCCCTGGTGCTGTGAGGCAGCAGTGCTAACCACTGAGTAAAAGATGTTTTCAATAACCTGCCTCATGATGACAGGATTATTCCAGTATCATCTCACTGTATTTAAATATTAGGCATCTGATGAATTCCAACTTTGGTCAATCAGTTATTCAGAATATCATTAACTTAATTGATTAAAAAAAGTCACTCGATCTTTATTGACTTAAAATAGAATTTTGGCACATTCAAACAATTTTAATCAGTCAAGACGGAAACAATCTTGTCTCAACATCAATTATCATCCTTTTTCCTTTCCTCTTGTTGAAATAACAGCACAGAGGCCAGTATCTCATCACCAAGTCACCCTGTATTTACACACGCAGAGTACATGGACTCTGACCGGCCAGCTCTCAGCCCGTGTTCCTGGAACCAGGAGACGCTCTGAATATCCTGTTGATATCTGCCAGCCATGGCTCCCTGCTTGAAGAAGAGTCACCGGACCCGAAACGTTAACTCTGATTTCTCTTCTCAGATGCTGCCAGACCTGCTGAGCTTTTCCAGCAATTTCTGTTTATGTTTCTCCATGACTGGTCCAGGGTAACAGCCCCAATCATGGATCTCACGGTCAGTAAGATCCACCTGGTTCCAATCACTACACTTGCACAAAAGACATTTTTTTTAATGACTATTATCCACGTGTGGGATGTGAGTATCACTAGCTGGGTCAGTACTGATGTCCCATCCCTCGTTACCCCTGAGCCAGTGATGTGTGAGCTGCGTTCATGCACCACTGCAGTCCGTGAATGTTACACTGTTCTGAAATACATGTGGGTCACATTATAACCCAAGTTATTCTGTCCAGCCAGGACAGTAATGTCCACTCCAGAACTGACATACACTGTGAGCAGCAACTATCGCTTCCCAAAACAGATAGATCCCATCACAAACAAACTTTTGACAAACAACAAACTTCCCAACCTTCTGAAACTCTAAGGAAATCTGTGCTGATCCATATCCTTTCCAATGGTTCTTAAAATCACATTTAACCTGATTTCTATGCCACGGGTTATGCGTACATTTGCAAATTAAACTTGTTAGGTAGATTTCATCCATCGTCCATGTGTGTATTGGTTACAGTTATGTTCCAGGTTTAAACATTTCCATTATGAATGCTGGAAAGGAATTCCTTTTCAAAGTCTGTGAGAAGATTTGTAGATCGGGTGCTCGTTGTTGTGGTTCTGTTCGCCGAGCTGGGAATTTGTGTTGCAGATGTTTCGTCCCCTGTCTGGGTGACATCCTCAGTGCTTGGGAGCCTCCTGTGAGGCGCTTCTGTGATCTTTCCTCCGGCATTTGTAGTGGTTTGTATCTGCCGCTTCCGGTTGTCAGTTCCAGCTGTCTGTTGCAGTGGCCGGTATATTGGGTCCAGGTCGATGTGCTTATTGATTGAATCTGTGGATGAGTGCCATGCCTCTAGGAATTCCCTGGCTGTTATCTGTTTGGCTTGGGTCCTATAATAGTAGTGTTGTCCCAGTCGAATTCATGTTTCTTGTCATCTGCGTGTGTGGCTACTAAGGATAGCTGGTCGTGTCATTTCGTGGCTAGTTGGTGTTCATGGATGCGGATTGTTAGCTGTCTTCCTGTTTGTCCTATGTAGTGTTTTGTGCAGTCCTTGCATGGGATTTTGTACACTACATTGGTTTTGCTCATGCTGGGTATCGGGTCCTTCGTTCTGGTGAGTTGTTGTCTGAGCGTGGCTGTTGGTTTGTGTGCTGTTATGAGTCCTAGGGGTCGCAGTCAGTTCAGAAATGCCAGCCAGACTACTGCGACCACTGGGACTCATAACAGCACACAAACCAACAGCCACTCTCAGACAACAACTCACCAGAACGAAGGACCCGATACCCAGCATGAGCAAAACCAACGTAGTGTACAAAATCCCATGCAAGGACTGCACAAAACACTACATAGGACAAACAGGAAGACAGCTAACGATCCGCATCCATGAACACC
>NC_057730.1:52939036-52945902 GCF_004010195.1 Chiloscyllium plagiosum | reverse complement strand
TCTAACCAAAGTTTTATAGAACTGCAACAAGATCTCACGGCTCTTAAACTCAATCCCCCTGTTAATGAAAGCCAAAACACCATATGCTTTCTTAACAATCCTGTCCACTTGGGTGACCATTTTAAGGGATCTATGTACCTGCACACCAAGATCCCTCTGTTTCTCCACACTGCCAAGAATCCTATCCTTAATCCTGTACTCAGCTTTCAAATTCGACCTTCCAAAATGCATCACCTCACATTTATAATTCCTTTGGCTAATAGCAGCTTTCCTATTCCATTGTGGGTACATCGTAACCAGATCATAGAGAAGATATTCATCCTTCAGTCTTCACCTAATGAATTGATAATTAAGATGATGATATTAACTACAGGACTGTGTTCATCAAATAGCTTCACAGATTCAATAATGGTTGTGCATAATTAGCATGCGAGGAAGGATGGGTAGAACATTTTAATCAAATCCAGAGACAGTTAATGATCTATCTTAGGCTAGCCACAAGTAAAACAAAATCCCTGTGAGTAGTTTGAGAGTGTGATTAATGATCTTAAGGCACAGCATGCTCTATAATGCAGCTGCTAACTGAGAATCGATAACTTTGAAATGAATATTTTGCCTTGCCTGCAGTTTATGTCAAAACCTCCACAGGTAACTCTGATCTCTCACCCATTGGTTTGTCCTGGTAACTAACCCAGCTGTTATTATGTAACTCCATGATGTAGAGGTGCCTGGGTTGACAAAGTCAACTGGCATCATGTAGTCTGAAAGCTTGTGATTTCAAATCAACCTGTTGGACTCGAACCTGGGGTCATGTGACATGTGTCGCCAAGTGGTACAAACCTGGTATCACTCTGAACCTGGTCAGGGCAGTTAGTTAACGGTTCAACACTATGCCAAATCTTGGAGCTCTGAAAGCAGATGATTTGTAGAAGATGAGATAGATAATTCATGCCAATAGGTCGTCACAAGGGTAAATAAGGATCCTGCTCCATTGTAGACACACAGTTGAAAATGTTTAATCCAGATTAAATGTAAATTATGTCAGGAACGCACATATATTCACGGACTGTGAGAAACTGGAAGATGGAAGTGTTTGAACATCTGTGTTGAAGATGGTCTAGCATGTGATTTCTTGGAAGTATAAATTTGGAAAGTCAAAGAAAGCTTTGAATTATCGGCTGCTTACCAGAATAGCAAGTAATTCTGGGAGAGCAGTCCACTGGAACTTTTGAGATAGATAAGAAGTGAATGCAACTGTAGGTCAAAAACTGGTAATCCTGCAGGAAGTAACTCACCTCCTGACTCCCCAAAGCCTGTCCCACCATCTACAAGACACAAGGCAGGAGTGTGATGGAATACTCCCCACTTACCTGGATGGGGGCAGCTCCAACAACACGCAAGGAGCTTGACACCATCCAGGACAAAGCAGCCCCCGCTTGATTGGCAACACATCCACAAACTCACTCCATCACCAGCTCTCAGTAGCAGCAGTGTGTATTATCTACAAGATGCACTGCAGAAATTCAACAGGGCTACTTAGACAGCACCTTCCAAATCAATGGCCCCATCACCTCGAGGTAAAAGGGCAACAGATACATGGGAACACCACCCCCTGCAAGTTCCCCTCCGAGCCCCTCACCATCCTGACTTGGAAATATATCGCTGTTCCTTCACTGTCGCTGGGTGAAAATCCTGGAATTCCCACTCTAAGGGCATTGTGGGTCTAACGCACATGGACTGCAGCGGTTCAAGAAGGCAGCTCACCCCCACCTTCTCAAGGGACAACTTAGGGATAGGAAATAAATGCCGGGCCCAGCCAACAACACTCACATCTCATTAATGAATATTTTTTAAAAATTAAGTCTGCTAATTGCTTGATAAACAGACTTGAACAGCCTATGTTTTTTGTTGCCTAGTAACAGCCTCTGGACTGTAGTGGATGTGTGTTATCACAGCCTTAGGGCTGTGGGAGAAGCTTGCAGTAAATAGCTGGCCCCTCTCTCTCTCTCTCTCTCTCTCCCCCCCACCACTACCGCCTTCTCTCTCTCCTCTTGCTCCATCTCTCCTTCTCTATCTATCTCTCTCTCCCACTCTCTCCTCTCTCTATCTTACCATGTCCCCTACATTATTGTCCATAGGTTTGTCCTGCTTTCCCCAATCTGTGCTGCCACCATACTGGTCTGTAAATCTTCCACTGGCTTAGCAGGTTGTCTGTCTCTCTCTGTGTCTCTGTCTGTCTCTCTGTGTCTCTGTCTGTCTCTCTCTCTCTCTGTCTCTCTCTCTGTCTCTCTCTCTCTCTCTCTCTCTGTCGCCTTCTCTTCCCCCTCTCTCCTTCTCTCTTTCCCCTCTCCTTTTCTGCCCCCTCTCTCCTTCTCTCTCTCTCCTCTCTCGCCCTCTCTCTCCTCCTCTCTCTCTCTCTCTCAGTCAATAAGAGATGAATAACAGCTGAATGTTTCTCTGTTGTGAAACCTGAAACTTGCTAGCGTTTAAATACTGGGGTTGCGAGCTGTTTCCCGTCCCACTCCGGTCCGACGATCTCCTGCCCTTTTGTGACTGATCCCTAAACTGCAGCGGAATGTGCAAACAGTGCCCCTGCTCCTACTGGTCTGTTACTCAACTGGACGTGCCCACTACTCAAAACCCAATAAGGGTGGTGGCATCCAGACCAGAAATGCTGGAGAAACTCAGATCGATGCTCTCCATAGACACTGCCAGACCCGCTGAGTTTCTCCAGCACTTTCTTTTTTCACCTCAGATTTCCTCTCTCCAAATCACTAGTGAATATCTAACTGTTGTCTCTCTCTCTCTCTCTGGACTCCATCTCCTCCTCTTATTTACTCCTTCCCCCTCCCCCCCACACCACCTTCACCATATATGCCCACGTTTCCCCAGCAGCAGTCAATTCTGAAGAAGGGTCACGGGACCTGAAACATTCACTCTGTTTCTCTCTCCACAGAAGCGGCCAGACCTGCTGAGTTTCTCCAGCAGTTTTAGTTTGTTCATTGACAGTGCACAAACCCAGGCTACAACGTTTTTTAAAAATTCGTTCTTGGGATTCAGATATTGCTGGGCAAGACAAATATTTGCTGTCCATCCCTAATTGCCCATGAAATGAGTGGCTTGCTGAGCCAGTTCAGATTCACATCGCTGTGGGTCTGGAGTCACACGTAGGCCAGACCAGGTAAGGGTGGAAGATTTCCTTCCCTAAAAGACATGAGTGAACCAGATGGGGTTTTATGCCAATTAACAATGATTGCATTGTTACCTTCTTATATCAGATTTTTATTTAAATCAGTTTGCACCATCTGTCCTGTTGGGGCTTGAATCTACATTCCCAAGAACATTACCTGAGGGTTTCTGGATTTCAACCCAAGTGACATTTTCAGTATCGGCTACCTCCACCGTGGCAGGTGCAATTTCAATTCGATTAGAAAATAGAGCATCTGGGGTTGAAAGTGATTGTCCGTGAGTGTGAAACTATCACCAATTTCTGTTAAAAACCCGAATAGAAATTGCTGGAAACACTCAGTGGGTCTGGCAGCATCTGCGGAGAGAAAGCAGAGTTAATGTGACAGGTCCAGTGACCCTTCCTCAGAACTGGAATGTGGCTGGGAAAGGGTTGGGACATATGCTGAAGATGGGGTAGAAGAGGGGGACAGAGTAAACGATAGGTGGAGATGGAGCTCAGAGAGAGAGAGAGAGAACAACAGTCAGGCAGACAAGGGAGTGGGTAAAGGCCAGCCTGGGAGAATGAGTAGCTGCTCATGGGCACCACTGGTTGTGTGTGGTAGCAGACGGAAGTGGGTACTGCAGATGCTGGAGATTAGAGTCAAGATTAGAGTGGGGCTGGAAAAGCACAGCAGGAGATGGCAGCATCCGAGGAGCAGGAAAATCCATTCTTTGGGCAAAAGCCCTTCATCAGGAATGAGGCTGGGATCCTTGAAGGTGGAGGGATAAATGGGAGGGGGGCGTGGGTAGCTGAGAATGCGATAGGTGGATGGAGGTGGGGGGGTAAAGGTGATAGGTCAGAGGGGAGAGTGGGGCAGATAGGTGGGAAGGTGCTGAGCTGGCAGGTTGGAACTGGGGTAAGGTGTGTGGTAGCAGCCCATGCGATGACAAGGTCTGGTGTGTGGGGGGTGGGATAAGGAGATGGGAGAAGGTGTTCAGGCCGCAAAATTGTTGAACTCGATCTTGAGTCCTGAAGGCTGTAGGATCCCGAAATGGAAAACAAGGAGCTGTTCTTCCAGCTTTCACTGAGCTGCCCTGGAGCACTGCAGCAAGCCTGAGGCAGAGACGTTGGCCGGGGTACAGGGTGGGGTGTTAAAGTGACAGGCAATTAGCAGCTTGGGGTCTTTTTGTGGGCAGAACGTAGGTGTTCTGCAAAGCAGCAGCTCAGTCTGTCTTTTGTCTTCCCAGTGTAGAGGAGACCACATTCGGTAGCCATAATGTCACTAACAGGATGAAAGTGAGGACTGCAGATGCTGGAGATTAGAGCTGAGAGCGCGGTGCTGGAAAAGCGCAGCAGGTCAGGTAGCATCAGAGAAGCAGGAGAGTCGACGTTTTGGGCAAAAGCCCTTCATCTGGAATGATGCCAGCACCAAACATCGATTCTCCTGCTCCTCGGATGCTGCCTGGCCTGCTGTGCTTTTCCAGCACCACACTCTCGACTATAATATCACTAACACCACACCCAGGTGAACTACATCAGTGACCCGAGGCTAATAGTCCCTTACCATAGAGGACTGTTGTAGTGCAGTGACAATGTCCATCCTTCTGGACCAGGAGACTTGAATTCAAGTCTTGCCTACTCCCGACATGTGTCCTAACTTCCCTGAACATAAAATATCTACTCCGGGCGCACTGTGCAGACCAAAGAATGAATTGAAATCTTCCCACGTCTTTGTGGCTCCATTCCAAAACCCATCAATGATCTACCCCCAAATATGCGCAAAGATTTGACTTCTTTATAACTTCACAATTTTACAGGAGCCCCTCCAACAAACTAATTTACAACATCTGAAGTAATGCCGATAATATAATGATTGGTTTATCTTGATAAGGTCAACAAATCAATAGATTTGTTCCCGAACTTGCAGTTCCATTTTGATTATGTGCATGATATTGCCGGCAGCAACAATTTCTCTCAGTACCAAGGACTGTGGAATACTTAACAAAAGTTTGGGTTTACACATACTGCCTTAGAGAAGCAGGGATGTTTAGTGCAATGTGGATAACTGCCAATTGAACACATAATTACCAAGTGGAATGGCTCCTGTACAATTTGCGGTTACAAATTGTATTGCTAACCAATGCAGATTTATAATCTACACTGATGTTAAGTCTCAACAACAGCACATTACAGAAGAGCGATCGGCAGTGTGGTGTAGTGTTGAATTAGAGGAATGAGATACCCAAACACCCGACAGAATTCACAAAAGCTCTCTGATTGAAAAGCAGAGTTTGAATCTCACACACGGGCTGAACGACGTGTCTGAGAATCTTAAGAGGAATGACAAATTATCAGTTAAAATGACACCAAATCCAAACTCAATTGCTCTGTCAGTTCAGAACCCAAGCCTCATTGAAATGTATGCAGCATTGGGCTGCTTCGTAACTGCAGGAGTGTGGGAAATGCCTGCGCTTTCAAAGTGAAACTGCAAGTTCGGTGACTAACCTATCGCTTTGTTGACCTTATCAGAGTATACCAATCATTATATTATCAGCATTATTTCAGATGTTGTAAATTAGGTTGTTGGAGGGGCACCTGTAAAAGTCTCAAGAAAATTAGATGGTGGTTTCCCCACAGAGGCAAAGTTTAAGCCTCAAGTACAAAGCTAATCAAGAGTGTGATTTACTGACTGCCTGTAATTATCTGAAGTCAGCTCATTTTAATAATTGCTCATAATTCAGCAAACATTTCACACTAGTTTAGCATCATCCTGGAATTGCAAACATAACCGCAGTGTCTCTTCTCCAAGATGCAACGTCTTCTTAAATGTCTCCTCCCTATCTCCACCACCTTCACCTCCAACCTCTGTCAGAGGGACACCAGATGGTGGTGGAGAGAAGCAACTTAATGCCATTGAAGCAGAATCCACTGACAAAGCAGTGAATCAGAGAGTGGACTTGAGCTGTGATTTTGTTGCACGATGGCACAGTCTCATGGGGCTGAATGACCTACTCCCTCTCCTAGCTCCTACAATCGTATCTTAAGGCCCTCGCCCTCACCTCCTCCACTCTCAACTCCAGCAACGCAAAATCTGTGCCTGTTCTTGAGTCTGTCACTGGCTTCACAGCAAATTCCCTGAGCAGCTGCCGCACACATTCTGTGCCAACACACCTGGGCACACAACGTTGCTGCACCGTCGTGGTACACTTTGCAGGGCACTGACAGCTGGTACAGGTGAGGGAAATGTGGCATGGTGTGGTGAGTGATGCTGGTACAGGCGAGGGAAATGTGGTGCGGTGTGGTGAGTGATGCTCGTACAGGCGAGGGAAATGTGGCACGGTGTGGTGAGTGATGCTGGTACAGGTGAGGGAAATGTGGCACGGTGTGGTGAGTGATGGTGGTACAGGCATGGGAAATGTGGCGCGGTGTGGTGAGTGATGCTGGTACAGGCATGGGAAATGTGGCGCGGTGTGGTGAGTGATGCTGGTGCAGGTGAGGGAAATGTGGGGTGTGGTGAGTGATGCTGGTTCAGGTGAGGGAAATGTGGCGCGGTGTGGTGAGTGATGCTGGTTCAGGCATGGGAAATGTGGCGCGGTGTGGTGAGTGATGCTGGTTCAGGTGAGGGAAATGTGGCGCGGTGTGGTGAGTGATGCTGGTACAGGCGAGGGAAATGTGGCGCAGTGTGGTGAGTGATGCT
>NC_057730.1:52931358-52936594 GCF_004010195.1 Chiloscyllium plagiosum | reverse complement strand
TACAGGCGAGGGAAATGTGGCGCGGTGTGGTGAGTGATGCTGGTACAGGTGAGGGAAATGTGGCGCGGTGTGGTGAGTGATACTGGTACAGGTGAGGGAAATGTGGCGCGGTGTGGTGAGTGATGCAGGTACGGGCAAGGGAAATGTGGCGCGGTGTGGTGAGTGATGCAGGTACGGGGAAATGTGGCGCGGTGTGGTGAGTGATGCAGGTACGGGCAAGGGAAATGTGGCGCCGAGTGGTGAGTTAGTGAGTTGGAGGTGCAGAACGTTTCGATGTTTAGTAACCGAAACAGGTTAATCATCTGCTACCCTTACTGGCTCTTGTTCCTCAGAAACAGCCATGGTCCAACTCAAATTCACATCTTTCTCCAATTGTTCTGCTACAGAATCGTAGTGAACAGCAGCAGGAGTAGGGCCAGGCAGCCCCCTCAAACCTGTTCCACCTCAGATGTTGGGGGGGAGCACAATCTCCTTTCAAGGGTTTTTGTTTTAACCTCAATTTGTTGAGACATGTTAGATTATATCTCTGGTGGGGCTTGAAGTCAGGCTTCCTAACCCAAAGGTTGGGACACTATAACTGTACCACTAGAGCCCTCTTCCTGTCTGATAGGGAACAGGCAGGTCAACCAGCTCCACCTGCTCTGGCACTACTCTCATTGTGTGGTGCAATGGTCGTGTCTCTACCACTGAGCTACGAGACCCAGGTTCAACTCCCGCACACCACAGAGGTGTGGGGTAGTATCTCTAAACAGGTTGATCAGGGCAAAATAAGTACCATCCAGTTGATCCTTGAAGAAACCCACATTCTCACTCTGATGTGAATAATTTGATCTGCCCATCCTTTTATAAAATAAAAGTGAACTCTTCCTGTTTAATCATGCCTCATTACCTTAGAGAAATGAATTTCTGCCTGAGTTTTTCAGTGAAGGGAAATTCAGTTCCACATAATGCTCCTGGGCCCCATAATAAAAACTGTGGTACTGGTTCCCTCCTCACCTTGACGCTAAAACTCACTGACAAAACAGAAGCTGCTCTTATTCCAGTTGGGTTTTTTTTCATCCCAGGGTGCTGTGTTGGCTCAGGGGTTAGCACTGCTGCCTCATGGCATTCGAGCCCCGGGTTCAATCCCAGCCTTGGGCAACAGTCTGTGTGGAGCTTGAATCTTCCCGTTGTGTCTGTGCAGGTTTCCTCCCACAGTCCAAAGGTACCATGCTCAGTTACCCATGACAGGCAGAAGTGAGGCCTGCAGATGCTGGAAACCAGATGCTAGGTTAGAGTGGTGCTGGAAAAGCGCAGCAGTTCAGGCAGCATCCGAGGAGCAGGAAATTTGACATTTTGGGCAAAAAGCCCTTCACCAGGAATAAGGCCTTGTTCCTGATGAAGGGCTTTCGCCCGAAACGTCGATTTTCCTGCTCCTCGGAAACTACCCATGATGTCCAGGGATGTGGTGATTAGGTGCATTAGCTGCGGGAAAAGAAGAGTTAGTGGGGGTGGGTGGGATGTTCTTCAGAGGGTTGGTTTGGAATCGTTGGGCTGAATGGCCTGTTCCACACACTGCAGGGATTCAATTTGTGAAAGTTATCCCAGCCATTTCTCAATTTGTTTTGTTCATCTCATACAGATAATAATTACATTAAAATGCAACCATGCAGCTAACTGCTCAGAACGCGAGTCTTCCACAGTCCTGCTGGTCAGCAGGGAAGAACCAATCAGTTAAACAACTCCACCCATTGCTGGTTCGAGGTGTTGGAGGCTTGTACTGCCTCATGACCTTTGGCATTTTGGGTTCGATGTGTCAGAAATATGCCAAATAAATGAACACACGACCGACCTCAGAAAATAAATTATGCTGTTAATGTACTACCTCCTGCCTCATTATTTTTGAAAAAAGGCAATGACAATTACAATTAGCTGTGAATTACTGAATGTTATGCTACGTTTCCTACGCGCAGTTTACCTGATTTTCCACTGAATGAACACGAAATTCGTACATTAGAGATTAGAGGATGTTACTCCTCAGTACTTCAGGAAACATTTACACAATGGCTTCCTCAGCCTTCTGCAGTTGATGCTTTTGCAAACGCAGCAAGGGGGAAAGAGCCTGGCTGGTAAACCACTTCAGTCTACGCACAGCACTGCGGTGTTACCAGTCGGAGGGTCTGCCGAGGATGTCTGAGATTGAGTGGACCTCGGAAACACGTGATTCTATTTTAAAATTAAAATGCGGAGTTGCAATCGTCTTACCAGACCATCGGGATTGTGGAGAGGTGACTGGTGGGGCTTTAACCTGAGGGTCACTGTGCCTCAGGCGAGGGGAGAGCGTGAGAAGGAGTGGCCTTTATGGTAACCTCAGCCGGTGTGGGAATCGAACCCACGCTGTTGGTGTCGCACTGCATCACAAACCAGCCTTCTGACTGAGCCCCTATTATGTTAATATATAATTAGATGAGCATTTAAGGCCCGTGCAATATCACTGCTCTAGTAATCTGGAGATCCAAACTAATGTTATGGTGGAGTGGTAGTGTCCCTACCTTTGAGCCATGAGGCCTGGGGTCCTACCAACTCCAGAGGGGTGTCATAACAGCTGTGAACATAAGGAGCCTCACCAACTTTTACAGCTGCACCACAGAAAGCATTCTATCCGGATGCATAACGGCCTGATACAGCAACTGCTCTGCCCAGGACCATAAGAAACTACAGAGAGTTGGGTGCACAGCCCAGACCTTCATGGAAGCCAACCTCCCATCCATGGGCTCCATTTATACGACTCGTTGCCATGGAAATGCTGCCAACACCAACACCCCTCCCACCCTGTGATACTCTCTTCTACCCTCTTCTGTCAGGCAGACGATTAAAGAAGCTTAAACATGTACCAACAGGTTCAAGACCGGCTTCTTTCCTGCTGTTATTAGACTGATGAATGGGCCTCTCTAATTTCATATCTAATGTTTGTCTTGCTTTTGTGCATCTCCTGCACAGCCGTAACTTTGCCTCCTCACTCTGTCTAGGCGCCCTATCATCTGTACGTCCTTGTGTGTTAGGATCTGTCTGTACTGCTCACAAAACCAAACTTTACTCAGGCACACCTGCCAACAATAAATCAGTAACAATCGATAATCGTAATAATAATTGGGATTCTACTGACAACTGGTTCATTTCTTTCCCACATCTAAACCGTTTTAACCAGAAATAAACTGCTTTAACCGTTACTAAACTGCTTTAATCTTAATTCCGATGGCACACGACTTGAGAATACCTGACCTCTTTTGTGTTTCCTCCAAATTGCAAATGCTGTTTATTATGTGTCTCTGATTTTTTAGCTTTTGCCAGAAATTCCACCTTTAGCTCCTTCCACAATTCTGTTAGTGTAATTTCAGGCAAATCTTGCAAATCAGTCAGAGAAACCTCTTCCACCTTAGTTGCTACCAACCCCGTCTTATTTATATAATATTTGAAACCAGATATCTGCCCTTTTAATCATTACTCCACATCCAACCACAGATTATCCACTTCCAATATTCCAACACTGAGCCCCTAAACCTTGTTAAAACTCTGACAGGAGCAATAAATCAAGCCCCATTTCTCCATCAGTGAAAATGTCTTATTCAATCACCAAAAATGATCAGTTTGTTTCTCTCTATTACTGTTAACTAGAGTCAAAGAGACTTTCACCAGACTTTTCAATCAACTCAAAAGTTAGACATTTATTACAAGCAAACTTATTCTTCAATCAAGTGGTAACTGGCTATCAACTGAGCTATCACATGAATTAAACTATAACCCCCTTAATCACAAACTCACAAATGCGTAGACAGACAGGAGACACAGATTTACAGAGTAATTACGGTGGGAAATCCCCACGGATCATGTCCAGGTGAGGAGGGTAGAATGAGGTGATGTTCTCACACTTCCTTCAGTTTTGTTGATGAGTTCATGTTGCTGTCAGTCACAGAATGGTGGGAAATCTTCCTGCCACATTTCAGATTCAGTTGAGAAATGCTTACCAATCCTGACATTTGTCTTTTTTTTTGGCCCCCATGCTCCTTTCCTGAGAGATATAGAGAGAGTGCTGCTTTCAGCTCCAGGACCTGACTCCCACGGGCTGAGGGATCAGTCCTGCTGCCAGAGCAGCCTGTTGGAGGGCCAGTTCCTTGTGGCTGTGGAAACCCCTTTACACACTGTAACGTACGACATGTGATAGCATGGCAATATGGTCTCTCACACACACGCACACAAACTCACTCTCTCACACACACACACACGCTTTCTCTCTCTCACACACACACACGCTTTCTCTCACTCCCTCACACACACACACACACTTTCTCTCTCTCTCACACACACACACACATATCACTCTGTGTGCATCTCTCTTTCTCTGTCTCTCTCTCACACACATATTATTTCTGTCACACTTACCTCTGTCTCTGTCTCTGTCACTCTCTCTCTCACACACACACACACACATTCTCTCATATCACCTTTGACACACACATCACTGTGTGTCTCTCTCTTTCTTTGTCTCTCTCTGTCTCTCTCTCTCTCACACACACACACACACACATACACACACACACACTCGGATACAAACAGCCAAACACCGAGACAAACAGATAGACACAGTCTCCGCCCCACGGCCAGAGTTTAGACTAGCCCTGGTCGAAGCCTGCCCTCTGCGTCTCATGTTCAAAGGCACTGGCGTTTTTACGAGGTGCACCCTACAGAGGAACAGGCCAGAGCAGATGGAACCTGATACCCACTGCCGTCGTTATCCAGGACGAGAGGAGTCTCGTTGAAATCTCCGGTCAATTTACAACGGGCAAATAAATGAACCCACCCCCTCCTCCAGTCCCCACAATCCTCCCAATTATCTCCCCAACAATCTGGGAATGGGAGGAGGTGGTGTTGTGGGGAGAGTGGGGGGGGGGGGGGAGAGACACGTAGTCCCCTAACGCCGCATTATAAGTTAGACCCTGTCCCAAAGTAAAAAGAAATACATTTTAATTTCAGAATACGCCTAACTCAGAATTAATTTCGCCAGGAGATGCAGACTGAATTGGACCCGTAGTGATGTGAGGCTAAATTGTTTCAAAGTGAGGTCCGACTGAAGTGGCTGTGTTTTATTTTTGCTGAGATGGGTCGGAGGTGGGGACGGGGGATTGAGGTTTCGTGGTGAAGTTGTGAACGTGGCCTCTCTCCCTGTGTTGGTCAAATGCTGCTTTTGTTGCTGTGAGGG
>NC_057730.1:52921140-52922624 GCF_004010195.1 Chiloscyllium plagiosum | reverse complement strand
GTACTGAGGGAGTGCTGCACTGTCAGAGGGTCAGTGCTGAGGCAGTGCTGCACTGTCAGAGGGTCAGTGCTGTGGGAGTGCTGCACTGTCAGAGGGTCAGTGTTGAGGGAGTGCCGCACTGTCAGAGGGTCAGTGCTGAGGGACTGGCGCACTGTCAGAGATGTTACCTTTCAGGTGAGATATTAAATGATGCCCCTACGCACTGTCAGAGGGTCAGTGTTGAGGGAGTGCCGCACTGTCAGAGGGTCAGTGCTGAGGGACTGGCGCACTGTCAGAGATGTTACCTTTCAGGTGAGATATTAAATGATGCCCCTACTGGGGCTATTGGATCAATGTAACCCATCCAATGGGATGAATCCGTAAAGGACATCTCACCAGCATCCTGCCCCATGTTTATCCCTCGATCAATGTCTCGCTCTGAATAAACAAGTGCTGGGGATGATGCAGAGAGTCTGCAGAGGGATATAGACTGATGAAGCGAGTGTTCAAAAACTTGGCCGATGGGAATCGTGAAGGATAGAGAGGAGCTGAGTAGCATTTAAATGGAGAAAGAGTGGAACTGATCTGTAACACCGAGGGATTTGGGAGCGTTTGTGTATAAATCCCAAAATCTCACATCCAGGTTCAGCGAGTAACAGGGAACGCAACCAAAACACTGGCTTTAATTTCAAAGGGAATGGTGTATTAAATAAGGAGGCTTTTGCCAAAACTATGCAAGGCACCGATCACACTGTGAACAATTTGGGCCTGGTATCCTGGAGACAACTCAGAGAACGTTCACTCAGCTGGTCCCTGGTATGGAGGGACTGTCTTAAGAGTCGAGAGTGTGGCCAGGCTTTAAGACAGAGATGAGGAGGAGTGTTCTCTCTCCAGGGGGAGGGAAGGGAAGTGAATCTGTGGAATTCTTTATCACAGAGGGCTGTCGAGGCTGGGTCATTGAGTATAGTCAAGGCTGAGAGAGATGGATTTTTAATCAATACGGGAGTCAAGAGGAAAGGCAGGAGAGTGAAGGATTATCAGATCAGCTGTGATCTCATTGACTGGCAGAGCAGTCTTGGTGGGCTGTATGGTCTATGTCTGCTCCAATGTCTAATGGCTTTACAATCTAGCACCAAAACAGCTGAGTGTATTATTGCTAATCGTGGGATCCTGCTGTGTGTGTGTGTGTGTGTGTGTGTGTGGTTTGGCTGTCCCCATTTCCTCTCTTACAGCAATGACTATGCATCAAAATGTACTTCATCAGCCGTGAGACATCCAAGGGGAGTGACAAAAGTGCTACATAAATGCAAGTATTTTCATATTATAAACACAGAAAGTGTGGGAGAGATTCAGTATGTCCATCCCAGACTTGCCAGGACCATCTCGTAGTTAAGGGAATTGTCCCCTGTCTCAGGTTCCTCGATGCTGGAATGTTTCTTGTCCTGTATTTTTGGAGACATCACTAGGAATGGCTGCTGCATGTTCTCCTCACTGTATCAGGAACC
>NC_057730.1:52920319-52921127 GCF_004010195.1 Chiloscyllium plagiosum | reverse complement strand
CCCCGCCATACACCCTCGGTGCTGAGCCAATCTCACCCTTCAACGGTCCCTACTGTCTCACCAACAATGGCGTCAGCCCCCCCTCACTCCCCCCGCCAGTCCTACAGGCCATGTTATGAACAACACTCAGACCCTTCTCATTCTCTGGTCCTGATTTTGGCGTTTAATCTTACACCATAAGACATTGGAGCAGAATTAGGCCGTTCAGCCCATCGAGTCTGCTTCGCCATTTAATCAAGGTTGATGTGTGTCTTAACCCCATTCTTCTGCCTTCTCCCTCTCCCTTTAGGTGGCTCAGTGGTTAGCACTGCTGCTTTACAGCACCAGGGACCTGGGTTCAGTTCCTGCCTCAGGCGACTGACTGTGTGGAGTTTGCACATTCTCCCAGTGTCTGCGTGGGTTTCCTTTGGGTGCTCCGGTTTCCTCCCACAGTCACAAAGAGGTGCAGGTCAGGTGGGTTGGCCATGCTAAATTATCCTATAGTGTTCAGGGGTGGAGGCAATGGGTCTGCGGGGGTGGGCTGCTCTTCGGAGGGTCAGTGTGACTTTTTGGGCCCAAAGGGCCTGTTTCCACACCATGAGGATTCTAAAACCTTTGATCCCATCACTAAGCAGGAACCTATCTATCCCTATCTTAATGACTTGGCCTCCCCAGCCTCTCGTGGCAATGTGTTCCACAGATTCCCCACCCTCTGGCTGAAGGAATTCATGGAGAAAGTGAGGGCTGGAGATCAGAGTTGAAAATGTGTTGCTGGAAAAGCGCACCAGGTCAGGCAGCATCCAAGGAGCAGGAGAATCGACGTTTCGGG
>NC_057730.1:52918900-52920030 GCF_004010195.1 Chiloscyllium plagiosum | reverse complement strand
ATGGTCTGGCGATGGAGGAGTCCAAGGACCTGCATGTCCTTGGTGGGGTGGGAGGGGAAGTTGAAGTGTTGAGCCACAGGGTGGTTGGTCCGGGTGTCCCAGAGGTGTTCTCTGAAACGTTCCGCAAGTAGCCGGCCTGTCTCCCCAATATAGAGTCGGCTCTGTAGGAATTCATCCCTATCTCAGTTCTAAAGGGTCATCCCGTCAGTCTGAGGCTGTGCCCTTAGGTCCTTGTCTCTCCTACTCCTGGAAACTTCTTCTCAGTGTCCTTTCTATGTAGGTCTCTCAATATTGTTGCCCACCCTCACTGCCCCTAGAGTTGGCCACCCTGATGATTTAAGGTCAACAAGAATTTTTTTTTGTGTGGTTAATTTTCCGAACTGGGCAGGATTTTCAGATACTTCCTCACGAACAAAAAAAATCGTCCAATGTCAGAAAACCCAGCACAGGCACGAGGGGCCGAATGGCCTGGCTCTGGGCTGCTACATTCTATGAGCTGTCCATCTGAATTCCCAGCGAACCCTGGGTGCCAGGCGGAAAGAAGCCACTGCCGACCGGCAGATGGCGGTGGCGGTGGAGGTGGAGGTGGAGGGCAGGCGTCGATGCGGACGCCGGCCGGCAGGTGGCTGTGGCGGCGGAGGGCAGGTGTCGATGCGGACGCCGGCCGGCAGGTGGCTGTGGCGGCGGAGGGCAGCTGTCGATGCGGACGCCGGCCGGCAGGTGGCGGTGGCGGCGGAGGGCAGGTGTCGATGCGAACGCCGGCCGGCAGGTGGCGGTGGCGGTGGAGGGCTGTTCGCGGCCTGTTGTTGTGGGGGGAGTGGCGGGGAGTTTGAGGTGGACGGTGTCCCCGGGAAAATGACTCCTCTCCTGGAGCACGAGAGTCAGATCTTCCTGGATTTATTCCATGAGGACGGGCTGGTGATCACGGCCAGGGGCCTGGGGGTGGACAGGATTCTCTTCAACTTCCTCAAGTTATACAGTGACCCGGGGAACCTGGTGCTGGTGATCAACACCGCTGTATCTGAGGAGGTACCGGGGGGGCCGGGGGATATGGACACTGAGATATGGGAGGCAGGGGCTCCCCTCAGTCCCTCACATCTTCTCCCCCCCACCCCCCCTTCTTCCCCCCC
>NC_057730.1:52907247-52918467 GCF_004010195.1 Chiloscyllium plagiosum | reverse complement strand
CCCCCTTCTCCCCTACCCCCCCCCTTCTCCCCTACCCCCCCACGGGGCTGTGGGGTAAAATACTGGCATGGGTTGACAATTGGTTGGCGTACAGTTTGAGAATAATTGTGTCTTTTTCCAAGTGGCAGGTAGTGCCCTGGTATACACCACGGATCAATGCTTGGGCAGCAGCTATTCACTTAACAAGATTACTGACCCAAAAACTGGGTGGGATTGAGAGTTGTGAGAAGATTTCAAAAGGTTTATGGGCCATCTAGATAGGTTTGAGTGAAGGAAACACATGGCAGAGGTTGTGCATCGTGATAAATGTGAAGTTATACACATCAGTGTGTCAACAGAAAGGAAGAGTATTACTTCAATGGTGATATTTTGGGAAATGTTAATGTTCAAAGACATTGCAAACCAGTCAATAAAACGGAACAGGCAGATGTAGCAAGCAATTCGGAGACAAATGGTATGTTGTTCTTCATTGCAAGAGGACTTGAGTTTAGGAGGAGGGATGTCTTTCTACCAGGAGAAAGTGAGGACTGCAAATACTGGAGATCAGAGTTGAGAGTATGGCGCTGGAAAAGCACAGCAGGTCTGACAGCATCCGAAGATGTCTCTCTACAGTGGTACAGGTCCTTGGTGCATCTGCATCTGGTGTATTGCGTGCAGTTTGGGTCTCCCTTCCTAAAAAAGATATCCTTCCTGTAGTGGAAGTATAGATGAGGTTCGCTAGGCTAATACTGAGGATGGCAGGATGGTCCTATGAGGAGTGATTTGTTTTCACTTGACCTAGAGTTTCAGAGAATGAGAGGGGGATCTGATTGAAACGTATAAAATTCTTACAGTTCAAGGTTTGTGTAAAGATTTGTAGCTCGGATGCCTGTTGCCGTGGTTGTGGGTGTGTTCACTGAGTGGAAAGTTGATTTGCAGACATTTCGTCCCCTGTCGAGGTGACATTTTCAGGGCTTTGGAGCCTCCTGTGAAGCGCTGCTGTACGGTGTGTTCTGGAATGTATTTGGTTCCGTTCCTGCTGCTTCCGGTTACCAGTTCGGATTGTTGTGGCCGGTATATTGGGTCCAGGTCTATGTGTTTGTTGATGGAGTCCATGGATTCTAACAGGGCTGGATAAGTTAGGTCCAGGGAGGATGCTTCCACTGGTTGGGGAGTCTAGAGCTAGAGGTCACAGTCTCAGGATGTGGAGTAGGTCATTTCAGACTCAGCTGAGGAGAAATTTCTTCATTTGGAGCCTGGTCAACCTGTGGAATTTTCTCCCACAGAAGGCTGTGGAGGCCAAGTCATGAAATAAATTCAAGGAAGGTATTGATAAGTTTTTAGATTATAAAAGCAGTGAGGGATATGGGTAGAGAGCAGGAATATTGATGGAGGGTCAGCCATGATTATACTGAAGTGGCCTATTCCTCCTGGTTCCTATGTTTTTGTCACCCTTGGGACTTTGTTGCGACCTCAGGTTACAGTCTGCTACATAAACGAGTATGTTGAGAGTATCATGACAATAGTCTGTCAAAGGTTCAGGTCATTCTGAAAACAGACATGGGCTTGCAGTGTATCTTAGATACTTGGAAATTTGGAGAATCTCTAAATACACCGTCCACCCAAAACTGACCTCTTCAAGAACAAACGTCAAGGAATTTCCACAGATTTAAGATAATTGGCAAAAGAATCAGTGGCCCAAGAAGGACAGTGAAATATTAAGTGATGGCTTTTCTCTGTTTCAGCAATACTTTATTGAACAGCTACGTTCCGAAGGAGTAACCCATCTTCCTCGCATCATTACCAATGAAGTTTTGAGCAATGATCGTTACACAGTGTACACTGAAGGTGGGATCTTGTTTGTGACCAGCCGTATTCTTGTTGTTGACCTCTTAACAGATCGCATTCCTGCAAATCTTATTACAGGTAAGCAGGGGCTCTGTTTGTCCACGGTTAAAGTGAAAAATACTCCTTCGTATCTTGACCCAGTGTTAGGAGATAAACTACTAGGTCCATGATAGTGTGAATCTTGGACAGAGCCAGTGTTTGTGTGTATCAATTCTGTTTGCTTTCCGCCATGTGGAATGCCAGAACATCAAAACAAACTCCCACCTAGACTAGGAGGCGGTTGTTTTGGGAAATATAAGGGAACAGTAGCATAGTGTTCATGTTGCTGGATTAGGAAGCTAAAACTTTGCAGTAATAATGCAGACCATGAATCCAAATCTCATCTTGCCCACTAAGAGAATTTACATTTAAATTTATAAATGAACTAAAAAGCAGTATCTGTAATCATGACACTGTAACTATTGGTTGTTGTATAAACCTGTTAGGTTCACTAGTAAAGAAATTGGGTGGCTTTACCTGGTCTGGCTGACAAGTGATTAATGTGGTTGGCTCTGAACAGCCCTCTGGAACGACTTGACAAGCCACTGAGTTCAAGGCAATTAGGGACTGGGGCTGCGCAATAAATAACGGTCTGATGTTCACATCCCACAAATGCTCAAAGCCAAAGTGTTTCAACTTCTATTTAAGTTGTTTCTAAACAACTTGAGCGGATAACTCTGAAGTGTTGTGACCTCTTCTTCCCACAGTAAAGCTGCCTCATAAATTTGCTTTCACATTCGCCATCGTGTGCTTTGTGAAGTGCAAGCTGCTGCTTTCTCTGTTATCGAAGCTCTTCATAGAAAGCTTCCTTGCATTGTTAAAGTATTGGAAGTTCAGACTTGCTGTCTTGTATTCCAACTCTGTATTCAAAATGGTCAGCAAAATGGAGGGGCTGGTGTTGTGATTGGCTGCCGGTCTGTCCTCTCGGTCTGATAACTCTGTGGCTGTTGCCTGTTCCTTAGAAAGGGTTAATCGCCCTGTCTCAGCATGTAACAGAAAGAGAACAAATATTCTCATACCTTCCCTCAAAGGTGCTGATGGTGTCAACTTTCATAACTAGGTATATCAATCTGTGTGATCCCAGATATCACATTTTATTAAATTCGAGATAACTGGTCTGTCTGATGTATAGAACCAGGGTTCTCTTATTGAAAATTTCATAACATTTACACCAAGCTTCCAGATTGACCTAGTTGCATTAATGGATTCTGTGATGAAGGTGCATGGTGGGATGCTTTGTCATTGCAGGTATTTTGGTATACAAAGCCCATCGAATTGTTGATTCATGTCAGGAAGCATTTATCCTTCGGCTTTATCGACAGAAGAACAAAAAGGGTTTTATCAAGGCTTTCACGGACAATGCAGTGGCCTTTAGTCTCGGTTTCTGTCGCGTGGAGCGAGTGATGCGAAACCTGTTTGTTCGAAAGCTGTACCTCTGGCCCAGGTAAGTAGATTTGGGAGAAACCTCATGACCTGCACTGCCAGTTAATACATATGGACTTCATCTGTCTAAAGCATCTTCCAGTTGCCAAATGAGCAATTCTTTTTAAGGGTACTTTAAGCACCATGTGTCGTCTGTTCAGTGCGCAGAATGTTAAAATGGCATTGATTGTAGCATTGACTCTTTTTGATCCAAACAAGAAAAAACAAATTTCAAACAGATTTTTAAAAAAAAATTATCTACTGACTGCAGCCATCTCCTGTTTTGTGATGAACAGATGACATTTTCACACCACTGCTTGATGCAAATGTTCTATTGGGGATTTCTGTGCCATACTTACAGATAATATGCCCCAAGTGTCCCTTTGTGATGCCACTGTATCCAAAATAAAGACAACTGTCAGTTTCATAACATCTCATACTGAGGACATGTGGTGATTAAAACTGGAGCCAAAACAGTCCCCAAAAGCTTCGAGCTCTGCCAGGGCCTGTATCAGAACTAGTGTACGCTGATGAAACAGCATTGTCTGATTTCTCAAACAGAACAAAGCACAGCACTAGGTAAGAGAGATACATGATTCTGGATTAGTGGTGCTGGAAGAGCACAGCAATTCAGGCAGCAGCACAGCACTAGGTAAGAGAGATACATGGGTTATTTTTCCAAACCCATTAATGTTAGAACACATTGTATCCAACAGGGCATCTTTAGGTTTCAATAGGATCTCTGCAATGTTCTTAGTTTCAAAGACTGACAGTTCTGTGAAGCCATTGTAACCTTGCTGATTTATCTGTAATTCACTTCTTTAATCTACTTCACTCCAGCTGCATGCTTTTATATGTATGAAATACAGGAAAAAGTTTTCAATTCTCGTTCATTGAGACAGATTGAGTGAACATGAGAGGTGTGTTCTGCATGTTTAGTCTCTAGCTTACAGTAGGTGATGGGGCTAGTGGGGCATACCAATCTTGCAGAATTTAATATTCCAACCACTGGGAGAACATTCTGATCTTTAAATATTGTGATCTACTGACAAACTGCTCCTCCTGCAGCAGGCTGGGGTTGTGGGAGAAAAAGCCAGTTTTGGAACTAATATGGCAGACATGATGAAGATGAATTGCTGCCAGAAGCTTGGAATTTAAGGCCTGGTCCTGTGTTCCAAAAAGAATGTTTGCAATCTGCAGTCTGCCCTTGGAACTGTCTGACCGGTATTATAAATGTGCTGCCCTATTGTTTACACCAAAGCTTTTAAGTAAAAGCAAAATACTGTGGATGCTGCAAATGTGAAATTAAAGGCAGAAAGTGCTGGAGAAACTAGGTTAGCGTTTTGAGCCTGGAAGGACTCGTTGATCATCGAATCGTGCAGTACAGAGGAGGCCCTTCAGCCCATCAAGCTGGTACGGACAAAATTATCAACTCCTATTCAAGTTCTGAATTCTGTTTCTCCCTCCACAGATCCTGCCAGACCTGCTGAGCTTCTCCAGCGCATTCTGTTTTTATTTCATATTTTTCTAAATATGTTTTACTTGGAGATGCATAGTTTCCAGAGTGTTTGGGAATTTCCAAAACGGGATGACCAGTTTGCTGAAATGAGTTTAATCATTGTAGTGTATATTATCAAAGTTATTCATAAACTTTCCAGCATAACGATGATATTGAGTAATTCTGTCCTCATGGAACAGATCTACTTCTCCCAAAGAACAGAGAGTTTATTGGCATCCTTTTTATGTTATTGTTGATGGGTTGCAGATGTTGTCAGCTCGCCTATCCCAAATTGCCCTGGAGAAGGTCAGGTACCGCCTTGAATTGCCACCCTCTATGAACTGTAAATACATCCATAGTGCCCTTTGGGAGGGAATTCCAAGATTTTGACCCAGCGACAGTGAAGGAATGGCAATATATTTCCAAGTCAGGATGGTGAGTGGCTTGGGGATGGTGGTTCCATGTATCTGCTGCCCCTGTGCTTCTGGATGACAGAGGACTTGGATTTGGAAGGTATTGTCATGGTGGCTTGCTGCAATGCATTTTGTAGATGGTACATACTGTTATCATCGTGTATTAGTGGTGAACGGAGTGAATATTGATGATATTAGGTGTGGTGCCAATTAAGCAGGCTACTTTGTCCTGGATGGTATCAGGCTTTTTGAGAGTTTTTGGAGCAGCACTCATCCAGGCAAGTGAGGGGCATTCCATCACACTCCTGACTTGTAGATGATATGCAGGCGATGAGGTCTTGCCACAGAATTCCTGACCACTGACCTGTTCTTGTTGTCAGGGTTTATCCTGTGTCCTGCATTCCCCTTGCTGTCCTTCACTGGTTTGATTACCTCTTCCCCTAGATTCCATATCGCTGTCGGCTCCTGCCTGGACAGGCACAAACCTGAAGTAATAGAGTTGCACGTATCTCTGACACCCTCCATGCTGGCTATCCAGACTGCTATAATGGACGTGATGAATGCATGCTTGAAGGAACTCAAACGCTACAATCCATCTTTGGATGTTGAGGAACTGTCCCTTGAGAACGCTATTGGAAAGTCATTTGACAAGGTTTGCGATTCAGGATTTTTAAAAGATATACATTGATTTCAGCACTCTGTCTTCTGCCGAAGAGGACTGACCAGGACTCAGCAAGTGTTGCTCTTGACTTAATTAATTCTTTAGACTGATATTATCACCATTTGTCTTTATTCCTTGTTACCTTTGTGCATTACTGAAACAGTACAGTCTTGGAAAAATACTCCGTTATTATTCTCACACTTAGAACAAAGAAAATTACAGCCCAGGAACAGGCCCTTCGGCCCTCCAAGCCTGAGCCGATCCAAATCTACTGTCTAAACCTGTCAGTCAATTCCTAAGCATTTGTATCCCTGTGCTCCCCTGTTAGTGAGCAGTAATTGGAAGTTTTTTTTGAATAATAGTATTCTGCACAATTAGGAATTCTAACATTTTTAAATGTAAATGACCTGCTAAACTGACCTCAGTTTACAAGAAAATTTAATAGAAATTTAGCTATTCGAGACCTAAATCGTCAGTAACTTAGCTGATCCTGACTTGCTTTAAACTTAATAGATTTACTCTCAACATCTGCCTGTTTTCTGGGATCTTACTGAACTGACTAAAAGTGATGTGCTTCTAATTTTTGTTCCCGGTCAGCTGTTTGACCTCTGTTGTTCTCCTTTCCCCATTTTTTGTCTCGCCAAAACAACGCCATCATTGCTCAGAGCTCAAGGGAAGTGTAATAAATCACATTCTGTCAGGCTGTTGTCTGGCTTGAATGCAAATGCTTTACATTTCTGTATTTATATGGTGCCTTTTGTGACCACTGGAGACCTCAAAGTGCTTCACAGCCAATGAAGTGGTCACTGCTGTGATGGAGAAAAAGCAGGCAGGTCTGCACATAGCAAGCTCCCGCAAACAGCAGTGTGACAGTGACCAGATGATTTGTTTTGGTGATGTGGATTGAGAGACAAATATCCTTCAGGACAATGAGGATAATTCCCCCACTCTATAAAAACAGTGGAATGGAATTTTTTTTTTACACACGAGGCTTCAGTTTAATGATTCACCCAAAAGTTGGCACCTCTGACAGTGCAGCACTCCTTCAGTGTTGCCCTGAAGTGGAGCTTTGATTTTGGGTTCATTGTCGGTGGGAGACTGAACTCAGGACCTGGCTGCTGCACAAAGTGAAATTGAACTTAAAAGTAATGTTTTAATATCATCAGTTAGGGTAAGATTATTCCACTGTAAAAAATTCAGAAATCCCAAGTCATGCCTCAGCAACCTATTTTGTAACCAAGGTGACTTTATCAGCATTCCCTGATGAGGCCTGGGTACTGTATCTTATAATGCAAACATCCAAACCTCTTCAAAGTCTATAATGTGTCTTGACATTTGTATGGAAAAATGAAACAGGAGTGTGATGGAGAGCAAACACTCATCAATTCACAATAAATTGACTTTCTTTCTCATAGTTTATCAGAATTTGGTTCCATCACTAAATTACCTTTTCAAATTGAAGGAAATACTTGTTTGAATGTGGCTATTTATTTCTGATTTTGCTGCTCGATGTTGTTGGTACCTATATCAAGTCATAATCGGCTGAATCTACCATGCTGATTGTCAGTAAAACCAGAGGCTGTCTGTGTCTCAGCTGACTGACAAGCAGGCCACATGCAGAAAGGCCCTGAGATCTGTGATCATTAGTTTCTCAATCTCAGCTTCCATTGTCCTTATAATAAAAGCAAAATAGTGCTGATACTAGAAATCTGAATATAAAAGAAAGGTCAAAGAAACTCAGCAGATCTGGCAGCACCAGTGGGGAGAGAAAGCAGAGTTAACGTTTCAAGTCTGGTACAGCTGCTTCAGAACAAGAAGAGTCATACCAGGCTTGAAATGTTAACGCTATTTCTCTCCAGAGGTACTGCCAGACATGCTGAGTTTCTCCAGCAGTTTCTGTTTATATTCAATAGCCCTCGTGTTGCCTTGCTGTTGAATGCTTTATTTTTATTTAAGACTGCTATTTTCTTCTTTTACAGTCCCTCTGTTATTATTTGGACCCAGTTTGGCACCAGCTTGGAGCAAAAACCAAGTCCCTGGTGCAAGATTTGAAGGTTCTCCGCACTCTGTTAGAGTATCTAACCCAGTATGACTGCGTTACCTTCCTCAATCTGCTCGAGTCTCTTCGAGCTACTGAGAGAGCTTTTGGGCAGAATTCAGGTAATTGTTAAATGAAGGCTGAAAAGTCAACTTTTCTAGGTATTGAATTATCACGAGCAGTTATAAAATTGACTGTCTGCACACGAGCTGGCCAAACCTCAGAGAAATGTTGCTGATTTCTGGGAAGCCTCCATGTTGTGAATCTTGCCTCGTACTGCTTTAGCACTGCTTAACACTTGGTATACGAGGGACAAATGGTTCCAAAATATGAGAGGCAGGCGAAGGGTTGCATTTCCCAAAGTCGTTCTTCCAACTCCATTTTAGTTGTTGTTGACAAAGAAAACCAATTTTAAAATCTTATTCTTTTCTTAATTTTCAACAATGCAACAAGCAGCCAGTGAATAAAGGCAGCAATTCTTGATGGAGGGAGCAAAAAGAAAGGCTTGCATTTATATAGCAACTTGTACCACCCTGGAGCTTCCCTGAAGTACTTCATAGCCAATGAAGGAGAGTGAGGGAGGTGCACGTTTGACAAAAATGGAGCTATGTATTCAAATCCATTCATTGGGTACAGGCATTCTCATTATGCCTTTTGATGGACAAGTCAGTCCCACTGTTCTAAGCAAGATTCAGTATTGCTGTTGCTAGTAGCTACTTCTGCCAGGAGATCAGCTGTCACTGCATCCTGCTCCTCTACCCTGTGCAATCCTCACATACCCACTGTCTGTCGGTACTTACAACATGCACTTACTCTGGACACCTATCCAAGAGGTGGGGGTGGGGAGGGGATGGAGTACTGATGTGCAAGGCAAGTCTGCATTTCCTATAACAATGCCTAGGGTACACAGCAAATTAGGAAAAACAAGCCTGTGGTTTGGAAGCTGAAATGCAAATCGAAATATGTCTGGATCAACCCCTCTTTCTGCTGTCTTCCACTTTACCCACTGGAAGAGATCTCTGTAGCTTTTCAGCTCTGATCGAAAGGTCAAAATACTGACATTTTCCTGTTTGGATGTCTCTTTGAAAAGGAGTTCTTTTTGTTCTTGCAATTTCACATACCTCTTCATTTGTCTTAGGATGTGTATGTATATGGAACCTTAGTGCCTTACGTCTCTTACATGGCGCTTTACTTATTGTCCAGGTTCCTGAGATGTTCAAGAAAGTGAATCGAATGGAGCACCTCATGAGATTTTTCCTTGTTACGAGTTTGAGTTTTTTTGTTGTTAACACAGCCTTCACCTTTGCAAGATAATTTTTGGCGGTCTCATCTTTTTTTATAATTCCTGCACCATTACTTCCGTCTTCTGAATCATTTGTCCTGAATGGACAGACTTATCATCTTCCAATATGACACCATTACTTTCAATCTTCTCTCGAGGTTCTTCAAATGTATTCCTTCTAATTGTCTGATTGATTTTTCTCTTTTGTTTTAAGTGTTCTTGCATCGTCCATATTCTAGACTCCATGAAGTATAAATGAAATGGTACAGTGTGGGAGATGGAACTTTGCAAGAAGTCTTGTACTGTGCCAACTAGCTTGATGTTCAACATTATTTCATGATAGGATGCACCTACAGGACAGACTGCACATTGCTGAGCCTGTCTCTCTATCAGGCAAATAAGGAATATCATGGTTGCACAATCAACTTGACTAGCTGGTTGCTCTCTGTAAAGCTTCCACTATACTTGCAACGGTTCTTTCCATATCAGCAGAAGGTATAATTAACCTCCTGAATAGAGCCCGTGTCAGATAATCTCTTTCCTTGTAGAATTGCAATATCAGCACCAAGCTTGAGTGCCTCCTGGTCAGTTAGGATTGTCTTGGGTATGCTTGATGTGGAATGAGAGTCATTGTTCATTCTGGGGCTCATTACATAGTCCTCATGTTTCAGTTTCCAAACCAATAGCTTACTTTTGCTGTGTAGCCTGGGCATTGTTTTAGGAAGTGCAGACATGCCCACCACCACCAGTATCCACAGAAAGACACTGTATCCCTCCAGGGCCGAATATGTTGCAGGAATTGCTGGAAGGTGCAAACTTGAAGGAAACACCAGTTGCCTCATGATCCCCACTCAGATTTTGTCAGGTTTAATCCTTTAACCGTTAATTTGTTCTTGTTAATATTGAAACACACCTACTGGCAAAGCCCAGATTACCACAAGTAGAGATATGATTGAGAGAGATGGATGATAAAGTACGGGAATTGCTTGATTCCCACATATATATTCCAGAGTCTCTCCTTCCACATAAATGGAAGTGGAATATTTGACGTGTCTGGGGTTGGTTTGTTTTGGCAATGTTCAAGGGTAGGCCAAGTCTTTTGTTTGTCAAACTGAAGAGGTTTTGAGTGACTATCCAATCTGGTGCAGGGTGATGTCATAAAACCGCATTTGGTTCACCAGATATGATTTGGTTAGGTCTGACATACATTTTGTCTCATATTGTAGGTCATGTATGTCTATGGTGGCCAGTTTAGACAATAGACAATAGGTGCAGGAGTAGGTCATTCAGCCCTTCGAGCCTGCACCGCCATTCAATTTGATCATAGCTGATTATTCCTAATCTGTATCCTCTTCCTGTCTTATCTCCGTAACCCTTGATTCCATTATCTTCGATCCAACTCTTTCTTAAATGAATCCAGAGACTGGGCCTCCACTGCCCTCTGGGGCAGAGCATTCCACACAGCCACCACTCACTGGGTGAAGAAGTTTCTCCTCATCTCTGTCCTAAATGGTCTACCCCGTATTTTTAAGCTGTGTCCTCTGGTTCTGCACTCACCCCATCAGCAGAAACATGTTTCCTGCTGCCAGAGTGTCCAATACTTTGATAATCTTATATGTCTCAATCAGATCCCCTCTCAGTCTTCTAAACTCAAGGGTATACAAGCCCAGTCGCTTCAGTCTTTCAGTGTAAGGTAATCCTGCCATTCCAAGAATTGACCTTGTGAACCTACGCTGCACTCCCTCAATAGCCAGAATGTCTTTCCTCAAACTTGGAGACCAGAACTGTACACAGTACTCCAGGTGTGGTCTCACCAGGGCCCTGTACAGCTGCAGAAACACCTCTTTGCTTCTATTGTCAATTCCTCTTGTTATGAAGGCCAGCATGCTATTAGCCTTCTTCACTACCTGCTGTACCTGCATGCTTGCCTTCATTGACTGGTGTACAAGAACACCCAGATCTCTGTACTAAACCCTTTACCTAAATTGATTCCGTTGAGGTAGTAATCTGCCTTCCTATTCTTGCCACCAAAGTGGATAA
>NC_057730.1:52888127-52903784 GCF_004010195.1 Chiloscyllium plagiosum | reverse complement strand
GATGCTGCCTGACCTGCTGTGCTGTTCCAGCAATAAAGTTTCAACCACATTCTATTTGAATCTCATTCGCTTTAAAGAACATTATAGCGCAGTACAGGCCCTTTGGCCCTCAATGTTGTACGACCTGTGAAACCAGTCTGAAGCCCATTTAACCTACGCAATTCCATTTTCGTCCATATGACTATCCACTGATCATTTAAATGTCCTTAAAGTTGGTGAGTCTGCTACTGTTGCAGGCAGGGCATTCCATGGTCTAATGTACTGTATGTCCTGTGAAATTTTCTTTGACTTCTAACAACACTGCCATGTAGGCTTTAATGGCCAAATAAATTTGGATTATGAACCGCAGCATAGCAGTTACAATATTTAATTCAGATCTCACCATAGCATTGTGAAAAATGAGTTCAGTTTGGACAAAAATCTGGCAGTAAAACATTATTGTCAGAGATAGTGACCAGGCTGGTTTGTGACTACAAGCTTAGTTGGTTCACAAAATGTTATTTGGACGAGTCTGTTTGTAGAGGGTAACTGATGAAAGGCATCAGAAAAATCAAATCAGAAATAAATCCCCATTCTCTTTCCCTCTTGCAGTCCCAGCTGCTGCAGTTGTGATGGGAATTAATGAAGTGATTATGAATATTACTGTACTGCTGGCAGACTGATCAACTCACTTCTGAAGTTGTATTTCAGAGTCTTGTCAAGTATCTAGAGGCAGTTTCGTGGAAATCATCATTTTAAAATTTATTTAACAAAAACATTGAGTGATGCAGAAAGAAGATCAGAAAGCTGAGCTTGGCAAAATATATCCCCTTAAGAAATTCCCAGCATAATCTAGATTAGCACTGATTGGAATGAGACTGTGAGACATCTTGCTGTCAATAGTGTATTGCTTGAATGTTTTGCTGTGATGTTTCCTGCAATCCCCTGCTGGCTTTTTAGTGATGACCTGATGGCACCATTGCTGCTGTTGTAGAAGATCCCCCGTTGTACCTTGGAAAGAGTCACAGAGGGATAAAGGTTGTGAGCAGTACTGATGTTGACAGCCAGTGACAGAGTTGTTTGATTATTCAATGGGGTTGCAGATCATTGAACAGAAGGTGGCATCATTCATCCAGGGTGTCCTTGATGCTGTGTCCTTGCTTCCTTGGTGTTGTCTTTCACTAATTAATGAGACCTCGACCCCCCCCCCCCCTTTTGATGCCATGAAGAATAATTAACAAATATTGGTTTGTGCTGACAGGGTGGTTATTTCTGGATGCCAGTAACACAATGTTTGTGAATGCTCGAGCCAGGGTGTACAAGCGTCCAGACACAAAGCTTAAAACCTCAGCAAATATGATAAACACTGAATCAAAAGAAACGGACAAGACAGGTGTGTATTTAATAATCGTTACTATATAATGTGTGCTGGGGCTGACTTAACTGCACCTCATGCAAAATGCTTGTTACGTTTCCTGGGGTTGTGCTGTGTTGATTTCTGTGGAAATTCTGTAGCTTGCTGTGGTCTGGAAAATGATGGCAGTGTACAAACATTGTGTAACCACCCGCCGGTCTGCTGGTTGTGAGCTTTTACTGCTTGACCTGTACTCAGTGATTATCTGATGACCCAGCAGTGACTGTGCCTCCTCTAGAGGAGGGCGAGATAAGACAAGGGCTCTAGTGCAGGGACAAGATGATGGACCCAGCAATAAACCGTTAGCAGACCTGGTCACTTGATACCTGAAATAGGCAACTAGGCAGTGCCTACAAGTGGCACAGTGGCTCAGTGGTTAGCACAGCAGCCTCACAGTGCCAGGGACCTGAGTACGATCCCAGCCTCAGGAATCTGCAAACTCCATACAGGCATTCTTCCCGTGTCTGCGTGGGTTTCCTCCGGGTGCTCCGGTTTCCTCCCGCAGTCCAGAGATGTGCAGGTTAGATGCTAAATTGCCCATAGTAGGGAGGGATGTGCAGGCTAGGCGATTGGCCATGGGAAATGCAAGGTCCCAGAGATAGGGTAGGAGGTGGGTCAGGCTGGGGTAGTCGTTGTTGGGTGGGGTTGGTGTGGCCTGGGGCTGAATGGCCGACTTCCACAGTGAAAGGATTCGATGAATTGACCGGTCAGTGAGGCTGACTTGAAGGTTCAGGAACATGATAATTGCACCTTGCTTGCTCCATAAATCTCAAGCTGGTGCACAAATGACCATTCTGTATCATACAGTACATCGTAGCAGAGCTTGATTCTGTGCAGTCTATGGGACAGGCTGTACAGATCACTGCAGCCCCATAAGGGATGGATAACAATGAGGGGCTCCTTCAGGATTCTATAGCAAGCATCTGTTGGAAGTTTCACAATCACTTTCTTCGACTGAGCTTCCTGACACTTCATGGTCCCTTCCCCTCTCCTTCCTTCCTTCATCTTAGCATCTTTATCATTTCTTCTTCTGACCATACTTTGAATTCTTATCTACCAGCTCCAGCTGCCCCTCCCCATTAGGTGCAGCTGCTAGGACAGGAATTAGGAAGCTGCTCACTGCCTACTGCCTCCTGTTGGTCAGTTATAAACCCCCAACCACCTGGAAGCCAGTAACCCAGCTGCTGTACCCAGTGTATCTATGCTATCCTGAGTTTTGGTAGGTAGGTAGGTGCCTACTTATGAATTAGAGTCATACAACACAGAAGCAGACCCTTTGGCCCAACCAGTCCATGCTGAACATAATCCCAAACTAAACTCGTCCCACCTGCCTGCCTTTGACCCATATCCCTCCAAATCTTTCTTATTCATGTACGTAGCTAAATGCCTTTTAAATGTTGTAATTGAAACCCCATCCTCCACTTCTTACAGAATTTCATTCCACTCACAAATCACAAAAATCAATCTAAAAACAAAAATACTCATGTCCTTTTTAAATCTTTCTCCTCTTGCCTTAAACGTATGCTGCCTATTTTTGAAATCCCTTTCCCTAGGGAAAAGACACCTGCCATTCACCCTATCCCTGCCCCTGCTGATTTTATAAACCTCTATGTGGAAACTCCTCCACCTCCTATGTCTCAAGTCCAACATCTGGACCTGAGAGTATGTCAACCCGGTAACATCTAAAGAAAGCCCTGAGGAATTACCCCCGTGCTGAGCTTGTTCATTCAAAAGGTGAGAAACACCATGGGAGAAAAGAAAAAGAATCCTTATCTGCTTCAAAGGAGTGGTTTAACAATCTCTGACTGGATTCATCTTTATAAGGAGATTGAGCAGCACAAGTCCTGGTTGGTTGTTAGCCTCGAACATTCCTTCAATGGTTTGAAATGATCGGTGGTGAAGGGCACTGCCACTTGGCATCTTGGATTGCAGGTTCAATTTTCCTGTACTCCAGTACTACAGTGAGGTAAAGCCAGCTGAATGTCACCCACCTCCATACAAAAGGGAAGTGGCCATTCAAATACCAGTCTCCAAAAGGGCACTGTTACCTGACTCTCAACACACCAGCTACAGAGCAACATTGTCAAGGAAGAATCGGTTCACCAATCTGTCACCGAGCCTAGGAGGCAGAAAAAGGAGACCATTTTATATACAATTCAGAGTTAGAGACAGAATAACTGGGCAGTTAGTTGAAACTGTCAATAACTTGAGCGCACCGTTGTTTTTGTTTTACATTTACTTTGAAGAAAAGGATCTCGTCCTGGAGCCAAATCCAAAGTGGGAAGCATTGAGTGAAGTCCTAACAGAGATAAAAAGAGAAAATGAGTCCAGCGAAGCCTCCGGTAAGCTGCTGAACAGCTGAAAGAATTGAGCATTGACTTTGTCTTTGCCTAACTCCAGAACTCTGTGTTGGCAGGAGATTATTGGAACCCTGTGAGAATGACGACTCCAGATGGTGGATGCATCGACATCAAATGGTTTAAGCTTTTTATGGGACAGCTGGGGCTGGAACACGCAGAGAAATTGTTCTTGAAATTTGGATGAAAATTGGGTTTGTTCAGAAATAGTAAATGATTTATCAGTCAGGTATATGTTTATGTAAAATATGTTTCATTTTATTGCACATGAGAGTCATACTTTTTTTTTTAAACAAAGCTGCTGCTGGAATGTAAATTATTGCCAACGGTAATGTGCCAGTAATGTTTGCTGTCTAAACATGCTCACTCCTTACTTCCACAATGAGGTGGACCTAATTGAATCAAATGAAACTGCTGATCGGTGGAATGATTATATATTTGGATTTAAATCTGGGCTTTGCAGACTGTACGTCGTTAGTTGAAATAATGGAGTTACAAGCTCCAAGGTAACACCTCCATTGCAAGGCCTCATCCAATCAACACCTCTGGTTTCCTGCAGTATAAATTGTTGTGATTGATTGAAACTTGAAATTCTTGTATTTGTCCTGATGAGTACAAGCGAGAAAGCTTCGGTGGTATGTCTCTTTTCGCGATGTGATCTGATATTGTAGGCAAGTGTTTCTTCATGAGCCTGGTTGATTACAGCAGTGTTTTCTTTTGCTGCCTCTAGGTCATGTGCTGATCTGTGCCAGCGATGATAGAACCTGTGCCCAGCTGAAGGAATACATTACTGTTGGAGCAGAAGACTTGTTAATGAGACTGTATAACAAAACCTTCGGGAAGAGCGAAAAGGCAGAGGATGCTGGGGAAACCTGCATAAAGGATAGGAAGCCTGGCAAAACCAAGGCGAGATCAAAACCTAGCAATGGGCCAAAGCTGAAGAAAGCAAAAGCAGAGACAGCTAAAAACAGGAGGAAGCCAGAGTTGACTTTGACTCAAATGGTAGGAAGAGAAAATGATGAAGGTTCTGAGAAATCAAAGGAAGGAGCGGGGGAAGGGGAGAATGAAGAAAGTGTTAGCCCAGAAACCGGCAACGAGGAAGCTCAATCAAAGGGTGTGATTGCAAAACTTCCAACAGATGCCTGCTATGGAATCCTGAAGGAGCCCCTCATTGTTATCCATCCCTTAAAGGGCTGCAGCGATCCGTACAGCCTTTCCCGTGTACTGCACGAAATCGAGCCCCGCTACGTCGTACTGTATGATGCAGAACTGTCATTTGTTCGTCAGCTGGAGATTTACAGAGTGAGCAGGCCTGGCAAGCCTCTCCGGTAATACTATTTACAGAGCTCTTGAGCGTGAAGTTTTTAAAATTCAGAATGAGAGCCTTCCGAGCAAGCCGTATTGAATATGCCCAATTGCGATCACCTTTTGGAAGCTATTGTCTTTTAATAGCTGATCACTTCAGAGAGGGTTAGGAGTCAACTACTTTTTTTTTGTGGATTAGTATCCCCTCGAAACCATTGTTGAGAAAGGAAATGGGCCTTTGTATTCAATTTCCAACTTGTCACAATCTGAGGTGCACTCTCACCAGTGTGGTGCTAGTTCAGTATTGTAACTGTTCCACTAATGTCCCATATCTTGAACTCCACTGGAGTTCCAAATAATTTTGCACGTCTCTTTGGTTTTCTCATTCTGTGGACTATAATTGCAAGCAAGCCCTACCAGACTGCCTCTCCTAAAGAGTTCGACGTAGGGTGTAGTTCAGAAATCGTACTTTCACCTCTGAATAAATGTTTCTGATTTGGAGTCACATTGCAGTGACTTGAGCACATTATCCAGTTTGACACTTCAGTGCTGCACTGTCAAAACTCTTCAGGTGAAACATTAACCTGAGGCCTGTCTTCCCTCTCAGCTGAATGTAAAATAAAGCATGGCACCATTCCAAGCGTAACTGGCGGGTTCTTCTGCTTCTAAAATTTATTCATGGTCCCAAGTCCTTAACAAAAGTTTTCTGATCACATATTTCATTGCTGGGATTTTGCTAATAGACCTACATATGTACAAGTTACGAACAGGAGGAGGCCACTCTACTTATCAATCCTCCTCCAACACTCTGAGGTCCTGGCTAATCTGATTTTTCTGTCTACATCTGATAGCATTTTACTCACTTTCTCACCAAGAATCTATCAACAGCTGCCTTAAAAACAATTTAAAGTTTTGCTTCCATCATCTTTTGAGGAAGAATTCCAAAGACTCAGACCCTCTGAGAGAAAGAAAAGCAGTCCTCCTCTCTGTCTTACATGGGTGACCCTTTATGTTTAAACAGTGACTCTGTTCTAGATTACCTCAAGAGGAAACATGCTGTCCACATCCACCTGGTGAAGACCTTTCAGGATCTTGTGTTTCAAACAAGCTGCTGTGTACTGTTTGAGATCCCAGCAATATGCTTCACCTGTTCAACCTTTCCTCACAAGACAGCCCACTCATTCCAAGTATCAGCCTTCTAAGAATTGCTTCCAAAGCATTTATATCCTCCTTTAGATACGGAAGCTAGTACTGTGCGTAGTATTCCTTCCCAATGGCATGAATAGCTGGAATATGACCTCCCTACCTTTGGATTCAGTTCCCCTCTTGGTAAACTACATCATTCTATTAGCTTTCCTTGTTAACTTGCTGTTACCTGCGTATGAGTCAATTGCGTTTCATGCGCTAGGGCATGCAGATCTCTTTGCGTCTCCAGAGTTCTGTCATCTCTTGCCATTTAGGTTGGCAGGATGAAGTCAAAACGCACAAAGTGGCCCATTTTATATTTTTCCACACTGTACTCCACGTGCCATATATTTTCCCACTCTCTTAAACCTATCAATATCCCTTTACAGCCTCCTTTTGTTCTCTTCCCACCATACCTTCCTAAATGTCTTTGTGTCATCAACTAATCTTGCTACTATACCTTTGATCCCATTCTCCAAATCATTGTTTTCTTAAATTGTAAAGAGTCGAGGACCCAGTGTTGATCCTTATGACTCACCAGTTATTACACCTTGCCAACCAAGGGATGGCTTATTACGGCTGCTCTGTTTCCAGTCAATGAGCTAATCTTTTATCCACACAAATATATTACTCCCTACGCCATGAGATATATTTTTGTCATGGCTTTATCAGACACTTGGAAATCTAAGTGCACTCCATCCATTGGTTCCCCTTTATCCATAGCATGTTATTTCAAAGAACTTCAATAAATTGATTGAACATGATTTTCAGAAAATCATGGTGGTCCTGCCTGGTAAGCTTGTATTTTTCTAAGTGCCCTGCAATAATATCTTTAATCATAATTTCTAACGTTTTGCCCACAAAAGATGTTAGACCTGTAGTTCTCTGCTTTCTTTGTCCCTTTTTGAGTAAAGACATTATATTCTCTCTTTCCCAGTCTAATGAAATCTTCCCTGAATCCAGGGAGTTTTGGAAAATTAAAACCAGCGAACCAACTGTGTCACTAGACTTTTATTTTTAGACTTTAGGATGAAATCCATCCGAATCTGGAAACTCCTCCGCCTGCAGCTCCAGCGATTAGTTCAGTATCACTTTATTAGGAATTGTAATTTTCTGCTGTCCTTCCTTTCCTTATTTACAGTTACTTCTGTCCTCAGTATTGGAGACTGTCAGCTCCTTATTTTCATATGTTAACTCCCCAGAGTCACTTTCATAGGACTTTAACCTGTTTCGTTTGAAAATATTTATAGATACGTTTCCAATCTGTTTTGATATTTCTGACTTGAATTCTCTCCTCTTTGATTTTTTTCCACTGTATCAATCTTTAAAGTCCAATCTTCTGACCTGCCAACCACCTTTGCACAGTCACATGCCTTTTGTAGCTTTAGGATCTTTCTCGTTTTCAGATTCATCTATTGTGTGTTTTCTGAAAATATTCCAGGCTTGGCCCCTCTATCTGTTCCTAACACAATCTGTTTTTATTTCTCATATTAATAACTTTCTCTCTTGCCTTGTGTCTATTCTTTGGTTGACCACGTACAGTCAGCTGTACAGCATGGGAAAAGACTTTGCTGTCCAAATCGTCCAGATATCCTAAATTAATTGAGTCCAATTTGCCAGCATTTGACCCATAGCCCTCTAAACCTCTCCTATTCATGTATTGATCCCTCCCACAGTGTTTAGTTTAAATCCCTGTCTCCTTGTCTGGTTATGCACCTTGCTGGAACAGCAGCCCCAAGGCAGTTCAAGTGTAGACCATCCCAATGATACAGTTTGAGCCACACATTCATTTTTCCTAATCTCATTTGCCCCTGTGTTAGTTTGCACTTGGCTCTTTTAATAATCTAGACATTATTAACTTTTGGGTTTGGCTGCTTAATTTGTCTCTAGCTCTTCATACTGACGATGCAGAGTCTGTTTGATGTCCTACTGGTATCATTGGTACAGCAATGACTGGATTCTCTGTCTCTCATCGTCAGTTCCTCTCTAAACCGGTGTTGTGAATCCAGGCACCAAACAGCCAACGTGATCCAAGATGAGAGGACATGGATTTAAAGTCATTTAGTTTAAAAAAAAAGCAAAAGCAACACGAAGAACAACTCTTTCAAGTGCTTAGGGTGTGGGAACTACTGCATGAAGGTACGGTGGAAGTAAGTTTGATCCAGACCTTCAAAAGATAGTTTATTTAAAAAGTATTGTCTATTGTGCAAGATTGTTGGGAGATAGGAGGGGAATGAGACACTCACTCAGAGAGCCAGGGTAGGGGCAATGAGCCAAACAGCCTTCTGCTCTCATTCTAATAGCACTTCTTGGATTCAGGATCCTCCTGAGTTCCACACACATTCATAGTTGACTCTGCAGCAGACAGTTGTGGGTGCTCCATCATTGAAGATGTACTGAGGTTGTACAGGTCGTTCTGCTATAACATGCGTTTCATTAATGCAAATTTGCTGTAATGCGATTTGACCAATTGGGGACACTTTTAAAGCATCTGTTGGTTATAATGCAATTCTGGCCCCATTAGTGGAAATAGTGCTGCTATTGTGCAATTTTCTTATAACACAAGGTTGCTGAAGAACCGTGTTGTAGCAGAACCGACTGCAATTGTTTTACTTTTAGACCGTAATGAAACCCAGAGACGTGGGTTGGGAAAGTGGACTTGAGGATCAGGCATCTTTATTAAAAAGTGTAATTGGAATGAATGATCAAGAGGTTTCTTGTGTGACAATCTTCATATAAAGACATAACATTACTTCTCCCATCATTCTTGATGAAAGATATCAGATTGTGCAAATTAAATTGTTTCCAATTAAATGAGCTCGAGGTTGCCAATTGGATCTGGACACCAGTTTGCTGTCTGAGTAGGAAAGGAGGAGGCTGCTCCCACTATGGTAATTACTAACGGAATTCGGGAAAATGGCTCTATTCATCTTCCCATCCTATTTATAATATTATTTTCTGCACATACTTCCCACAGCTTTAGAGCCATAGAGATATACAGCACAAAAACAAACCCTTCGGTCCAACTGGTCCATGCCAACCAAATATCCTAACCTAATCTAGTCCATTTGCCAGCATTTGGCCCATATCCCTCTAAAACCTTCCTATTCATATACCCATCCAGCAAGACATTGGCTCATTCCGCGCACTCTGCCACTGTACTGAAATAAAATAAAGAACCTCCAGATGCTGGGACAAATCAAAACAGAAATTGCTGGGGAGGTCTGGCAGCTTCGGAGAAGAGAAAGCAGAGTTAACGAGTCCATAAAAGTCACTGGACTCGAAATGTTCACTCTGTTTTTCTTGCTCTGTGGATGCTGCCAGAGCTGCTGAAGTCCTCTGGCAATTTCTGTTCCCACGTGTGCCACTTATCACTTTTGTGTAGCCAACTTTCATCAAAACGTAAAGCAGCCGTCGGTGGCGGCTCACCCATCCCTGCATTAAACCTGCACCAGGAATTCCAGAAATGAGGAGCGGCTTGTATCTGCTATTGTCAATGCTGCCTAATCTCCAGCCCATTTATTACCTTGTAGAATATCCAGTGTAGGATTCCAGTTGCCTGGGAGCTGTGTTAAGGTGAATGAGGAACTTTCACATTGACTCTGGCATTATTTGCTCTGCGGAACTACCAGGTTCATTTGTAACTGTCAACGAGCCCGAGTCTGAGACTGGAGATTTTATAGCTAAATTGTGCTTATGGTTGTTAAACCTCGGCCATAAATAAGCAGGACAGTACTCTGTAGCAGCTCACTGCATCAATTCAATAAACTCTGAAAACTTAATGCGTTAATAAAGAACATAAATTACTTGGTGCCACAGAACTAGCTCCATAGATTCTGCATGTCGTTTCTCTTTAACTGTTTCCCCACTTACATCTGAGTGCTCCGTCTTAATAGGTACAGGTGATCCAGATTATTTACCTCCGTTCTCATCTCACTGCTTCATGCCTTGTGCTGAGAAAAGATGGGAGTAGGGCTTTGAAAACAAAAGCCTAATTTGAGACTATTTAACACTCCCCCTCCGCTCTGTTGCCCCTTTCACTTACGCACAGCTTTGCCCTTGGCCTGCTGTTATCTTGTTCAGTTTAGGAACACTTTTCATTGTTCTGTACTTACTGTGCTGTTCTTTGTTTGAAATACTGAACATTTCTTTATCCAGAGAGTGGTTACAATGTCAAATCTGCTACCGTGTGGGATAGTTATGGCAAATCGCATCGATGCCTTTTAAGAGAACAGTAGATCAAGGGAGAAGGGAATTGACACGTGTTAGTGAGATGAGGTGTCAGGATGCTTGTGAGAAGGAGCAGGTATAGTCTGTCAGGCCAACGGGCCCGTTTCTGTGCTGTATGGTTTTTTTGTAACCGAGTAAGTTTTATTTGTTTCTCCCACTCATTCATTCATGTGAACAAATTGGAAAATGTTTTTTTGCAGCAGCAGCAGCTTGGTGATCAAATTTATCTCCATCAGAATCATTACTTCAATTTCCCACAGTTAACGAGGCAATCTGAACACTAGCAGTGTGACTAATGCAGCTGACTCAAAGGGATATTGTGCCAACGTAACATAAACATTCCGCCTTTCCCTTAACCTAAGCATCAGTTGTGTACGTGTTTCCAGATGAATCATTAGGTGTATGTGTGATGCCTGAAGGCCTGATATGTTGGAATTAATTTCTTTCAGAGTTTATTTTCTAATATACGGAGGCTCGACAGAGGAGCAACGTTATCTGACCAAGCTGAGGAAAGAGAAAACGGCTTTTGAGCTTTTGATAAGGTAAACAAGTAGAAATGCAGCTTCAGTCAAGTCTGTGAGCAAAATGCTTTGTAAAATTAACTTAAAGTGAGGACCAATTTGCCCTTTTATTGCGGAAATGTCTTTGTAACTTTCATTGAACATTTTAGCCCACTCTATTCAATTGTTAACAAAACCCAAGGAGAGTAAAATGTTGACAGAGAACCCACTTATTCAGTTAATAAAAAATATTAACATTCCTCACTTGCAGCTACAGATGAATGTGACTAATCAAATTCAACAAAATGGGGACCTAGAACACTTAATAGGCTTGTATAATTCTCTAATAAAAATCTGCAACTCATCTTATTTATGACAATAACAGCTAGTAAAATTGTCTGCTCTCTGAACTCTCCATGTGTTCCTGGAAGGGTTTTGGCTTGTATGTATCAGAGCAACCTTCAATGCATTTACTTGCAGGCTTCCAACTAAATAAATCTTTACAAGAAATTCCTTTTGTATTTCTCTTAAATGCTGTCATTTTGCTGTCATTTTGCTGTCATTTTGATTTAATATCGAGGTCTCTCTGTAATACCTTTTTAGTTTTTTCCCCTTCCATTAACTTTAGCAGTAAATGCTATTTACTGAATCTGCCCACATTATAGTGGACTAATGCAATTAAAATAAAGGGGGACCCCAATTTTCAATCATCCAACTTATAAACACAATCCCACACAGGCTGTAATTTTAAAGGTCTAATATACGAACATTTCCAGTGCTTACAACTGCTCCTTTCCATTGACCTGCATTGTGTTCCCACGTGCATACAAGTCGATTTGCAAGTGGCCTCTGGAATGGAACCCATTTGCAACCCATGGACTGCCTGCATGTTTACGAAATGTCTTTTCTTTAGGAACGAGGACTTCTTAAGCTGAATGGGAAGCATTCTCTAATATGGTTCTCTACCCTGCTAACGTTTAGGGAGAAGGCAATGATGGTGATCCCTGAGGAGAGAGAGGGAAGAGATGATTTAAACCCAGACCTTGTGCGAAGTGTTGCCCCAGCAACTGCTATTGCAGACACGAGGAAAGCAGGTCTGTGTAAACCCTGAAAGCTCTTTATCTTTGTGAATCCGAATCTGAAAGTATCGCCGGGATAAATCCCTGCATTGTACGGTCTGAGGTGGATCAGTTTGATTTAGTATTGAGTTGCATTCACAATTTCCTCAGCTGGTGAAGTAATCCACACCTGCACGCAGGGAGAGAGTGAGGACTGCAGATGCTGGAGGTCAGAGTCAGAAAGTGTGGCACTGGAAAAGCACAGCCGGTCAGGCAACAGCCAAGGAGCAGGAGAGTCGACGTTTCGAGCATAAGCTCTTCATCAAGAATGCTTGCAGGCAACAAGGCACTAAATCTAAGATGATAGTTAACAGTTGCACCATACGTGGCACATTGGCTTAGTGGTTAGTATTGCTGTCTCACAGCGTCAGGGACCCGGGTTCGATTCTACTCTCTGACGACTGTCTGTGGAACAAAGAGCAGAGAAAACTTACAACCCAGGAAGAGGCTGTTCGGCCCTCCAAGCCTGTGCTGATCCAAATCAACTATCTAAACCTATTGCCCAATTCCAAAGGATCTGTACCCCTCTGCGCCCCACCTACTCATGCATCAGTCCAGATACACCTTAAATGAATCAACCGTGCCTGCCTCTGCTGGCAACGCGTTCCAGGTACCTACTACCCCCTGTGTAAAGTACTTTCCGCGTGTATCCCCCTTAAACCTTTTACACCTCACATTGAATACATGACCTCTTGTTATTGAATCCTTCACCCTGGGAAAAAGCTTATCTCTATCCACCCTGTCTATACCCTTCATGATTTTGCAGACCTCAATCAGGTCCCCCCTCAATCTGTGGAGTTTGCACATTCTCCCTGTGTCTACATGGGTTTCCTCCCACAGTCCAAAGACAGGCAGGTTAGTCATGCTAAATTGCCCATCGTGTCCAGGGATGTGTAGGCCAGGTAAGTTAGCCATGGGATATGTAGAGTTAGCGGGATAGTAATGGACAGCGAAGAGGGTTATCTCAGCTTAGAACAGGATCTGGGCCAATGGGCTGAGAAGTGGCAGATGTAGTTTAATTCAGATAAATGGGGCCAATGGGCTGAGAAGTGGCAGATGTAGTTTAATTCAGATAAATGCGAGGTGCTACATTTTCGGAAAGCAAATCTTAGCAGGACTTGTACACTTAATGGTAAGGTCCTGGGGAGTGTTGCTGAACAAAGAGACCTTGGAGTGCAGGTTCATAGCTCTTGAAAGTGGAGTCACAGGTAGATAGGATAGTGAAGAAGGCGTTTGGTATGCTTTCCTTTCTTGTCAGAGTATTGAGTACAGGAGTTGGGAGGTCATGTTGCGGCTGTACAGGACATTGGTGAGGCCACTGTTGGAATATTGTGTGCAATTCTGGTCTCCTTCCTATCAGAAAGATGTTGTGAAACTTGAAAGGGTTCAGAAAAGATTTACAAGGATGTTGCCAGGGTTGGGAGTTTGAGCTACAAGGAGAGGTTGAATAGATTAGGGATGTTTTCCCTGGAGCGTCAGAGGCTGAGGGGTGACCTTATAGAGGTTTACAAAATTATGAGGGGCATGGATAGGATAAATGCCTTTTCCCTGGGGTGGGGGAGTCCAGAATTAGAGGGCATAGATTTAAGGTGAGAGGAGAAAGACATAAAAGAGACCTAAGGGGCAGTTTTTTCACGCAGAGGGTGGAATGTGTATGGAATGAGCTGCCAGAGGAAGTGGTGGAGGCTGGTACAATTGCAGCATTTAAAATGCATTTGGATGGGTATATGAATAGGAAGGGTTTAGAGGGATATAGGCCGGGTACTGGCAGGGGACTAGATTGGGTTGGGATATCTGGTCGGCATGGATGGGTTGGACCGAAGGGTCTGTTTCCATGTAGTACATCTCTATGATTGTAATCTCATTGGAGCAGCGAGGATTAAGCGGTGACCTTATTGAGGTGTTCAAAATGATGAACAATTTGGACAGGGTTAAAGGATATTATGTTTCCACTAGTTGGTGTGTCAGTACCTCGGGGTCTCTATTTCAAGATTGTCAGCAAGAGCTAGGAGTGAGATGGCACATAACTGTCGGGATTTGGAATGCACTTCCTGGGAGGGTGGTAGAGATGGATTCCATGCGAGGTTTCAAAAGAGAGATGGGTATATAGAACATAGAACAGTACAGCACAGAACAGGCCCTTCAACCCACGATGTTGTGCCGACCACTGATCCTCATGTATGCACCCTCAAATTTCTGTGACCATATGCATGTCCAGCAGTCTCTTAAATGTCCCCAATGACCCTGCCTCCACAACTGCTGCTGGCAACACATTCCATACTCTCTCAACTCTCTGTGTAAAGAACACACCTCTGACATCCTCTCTATACTTTCCTCCAACCAGCTTAAAACTATGACCCCTCGTGTTAGTCATTTCTGCCCTGGGAAATAGTCTCTAGCTATCGAATCTATCTATGCCTCTCATTACCTTGTATACCTCAATTAGGTCCTCCTTTTCTCCAATGAAAAAAGTCCGAGCTCAGTCAACCTCTCCTCATAAGATAAGCCCTCCAGTCCAGGCAGCATCCTGGTAAACCTCCTCTGAATCCTCTCCAAAGCATCCACATCTTTCCTATAATAGGGCGACCAGAACTGGACGTAGTATTCCAAGTGCGGTCTAACCAAAGTTTTATAGAGCTGCAACAAGATCTCATGACTCTTAAACTCAATCCCCCTGTTAAAGAAAGCCAAATCACCATATTCTTTCTTAACAACCCTGTCCACTTGGGTGGCCATTTTAAGGGATCTATGTACCTGCACACCAAGATCCCTCTGTTCCTCCACACTGCCAAGAATCCTATCCTTAATCCTGTACTCAGCTTTCAAATTCGACCTTTCAAAATGCATCACCTCGCATTTATCCAGGTTGAACTCCATCTGCCACCTCTCAGCCCATCTCTGCATCCTGTCAATGTCCCGCTGCAACCTACATCAGCCCTCTATACTGTCAACGACACCTCCAAACTTTGTGTCGTCTGCAAACTTTCTGACCCATCCTTCAATCCCCTCATCCAAGTCATTAATAAAAATTACAAACAATAGAGGCCCAAGAACACAGCCCTGTGGAACGCCACTCACCACAGACTTCCAGGCAGAATATTTTCCTTCTACTAACACTCGCTGTCTTCTGTTGGCCAGCCAATTCTGTATCCAGACAGCTATGTTCCCCTGAATCCCATTCCTCCAGACCTTCTGAATGAGCCTACCATGGGGAACCTTATCAAATGTCTTGCTGAAGTCCATATACACCATATCCACAGCTCGACCCTCATCAACTTTTCTAGTCACGTCCTCAAAGAACTCGATAAGGTTGGTGAGGCATGACCTGCCCCTCACAAAGCCGTGTTGACTGCATTTAATCAAGCCATGCTCTTCCAGATGGTCATAAATCCTATCCCTCAGAATCCTTTCTAACACCTTGGCAGACGACAGATGTGAGACTGACTGGTCTGTAATTGCCTGGGATTTCCCTATTTCCTTTCTTGAAGAGAGGAATTACATTTGCCTCTCTCCAGTCCTCAGGTACGACTCCAGTGGAGAGCGAGGATGAAAAGATCTTCGCAAGTGGC